>NC_133368.1:38560192-38802366 GCF_049309525.1 Garra rufa | reverse complement strand
GGCTTCATAACTGCATCCATGTTTGCACGTCTCATTTGATGTGGTAATTTCACAGAAGTTGAAGACTCGTTCTCGCCCCCTACAGTGCAATTCCACTAGGTATACGTCATCCGCGCTCAAATATCAAGGTGAAAGTCATCATATCTTGCGTAGTTTAGACCCAGCTCCCAACCCAACTTTGAGAATAGATTAACGGCGATATTTTTTTTATCGCCCGATAAGAGTCTCACGTTAACGCAGCACGTTAACGCCGATAACGGCCCACCACTAATATATATATATATATATAACGAACAGAGCAAACACTACACATTTAAGAAAAAATACCAGTGCCAACTGTAAACATAATCAGGCCAACGTATGAATGAACATGAAACAAAAACTCAGTTTCAGTCAGAAGATTAAGGTTTTACCTTTCGTTGTACTAACGTAAATGTCATGATCTGGGCTGTGGGGTTTCCCTCAGCCCAGATCATGACAGTAAATACTTTCTTAACTATAGTGATGTTTCATTTATTTTAAAATAACTTTGTCTATACAATATTTCATAATTAACAGTCCTGTGTGGAAGGAGCTCTGCCTGAAGAAAGTTCCAGTCTAGCCATACTGAACCAACTCCAAAGATGTCTGAACGAGTTTACAGGTAAGCAAAATACATGAAATTTCACTACAACTTGGTTTTCTCAAATGGAATGTAATATTCAAATACAGTTAAATACATAACTAAACATCATTCAAGTGTCATATTTAATTAATTTAATCATGTTGTTTAATCAAATATTTATCTGTTGTCTTTCTAGGTTTAAAGCATTTGCAAAGGTACTTAGTGACAATAGATTACAGACATTCTATAGAAAATTATAGATATATTATTACTATATAATTGTATAGTGAAATGTTATTATAGTAGTGTGTTTCTTGACAAATAATTAGCAAGTTGACTTGAGAAAGCCACTTTGCTGAAATGGCATTTAAACTTTTTATTATGAGCAATAAAAACACAATTAAAAAAAGTTTGTTTATCTAGTTTCTTTCAATTCTCTTATCTTAACTTTGTTCTATTCTATTTTTTAACAGTGTCGATACATTTCTGTGAGTCAAGAACAAATTCTAATCGAAGTATCAAAGCAGCAGTCAAATGGACAGTGCTTCAGTGAAACACCCTACCAAGAGAATGGTTTCTGGGGTCAACTATGTTGTTCTCTGTCTTTACCTATCAACTTTAATAACAGAAAGAGACTACACAAAATTTCGTTGCATTTAAATGTAAATAAATTTGACTTTTTCTGTCTGTCTTACTGTACATTTTATTAATTTTTAATAAATGAATGAATTTATATATTTATGACACATTTTATGTGTCAGAAATATCTGTCAATGTAAATATATATATATATTTTTTTTCCAAATTAGGCTGAGCCTTCTGTTCCAGTGGAATCTGTTTTCGAAGAACAGTTATACTGTGTTTGCAAACAGTCAAACACGTTCGACCCATATGCTCAATGCAAAAAATGTCAGGATTGGTTTCACCCAAAGTGTGTGGGATATTAGACCATTGAGGACATTAAAGTGATTTCACCATGGCTGTGCCCTGACTGCTCGAAATAAATAAATAAGATGACCATTAAAGAGGACAAGGCTTTCCTTTTGGAATCCTGATTCCCCTCAGTTGTATGGTACTGAAGAAGCAGGGCAAGAGGAGAATGAAGACAATCATGGTATCTCTGAAAAAGAGGTACAGGCTAGACAGTGCCCAACTGAATTTCAGTTAAAATTGTCTAAACAGGAATGGAACAAAATACAGCCAAGTAAAAGACAAGGATACAGAAAACTGAAACATGGCTGGACAGACATCTTGTCTGAATAAAATTGGCCAGACGATAAAATGCGTTCTGTCTTTTTCCTACAATAAAGCCATTAAATCTCAATCAAGAAAAAGGCTGTGTCAATACTGGCATGGAAAGGCCAGCTGTAAATTCCCTGGTTGCACAAAATTGAATTAATCCATATCTGAGGAACCTGAGCAAAATGCTGAATGTGTTTTAGTTACTGTGGAAGTGTCTGGCCAAATTTATCATTCCAAAGGACTTTTGTTTCGAAGGCGCACTAGCTCTACTGAAAGGGAAATATTGAAGAGCAAGCTGAGGGAATTCACACCCATGCATCTTCACACAAAATAATTGCTGCTGCAGATGAGCAAAAACTGATTGAGGGAAACACAAATGAGGTGCCCCCACTCACAACACTGCAAAAAATATTGAGTGAGAAAAATCTGGAAAATAGAATGAACACTATTCCTTTTCTGGACTGCATTTCAGTTCAGAAAGATCAGGACTTGAACCATAACTTCAGTCCTCTAAACCATCAATATCTGCAGTTTGTGGCAGTTTCATCCTTTATCACACACATGTACTCAGTTGATCGACTCCAGCTTCTAAAAGACTTGCAAAAGAAAAGCAGTCTGCACCCGCTCCCGCTATATATTAACTATATTATTCACCTGCTGCCCGCTTAGAATAAATTTCTTCCCGACCCGACCGTTTTCTTGCTAAATTTAGTTTTAATTTCCAGAATCTTACATTTAACCATTTGGAAACAATATCGAGCTGGGATGGTTCCGTGTTTAAAGCTAGCCACAAAACACTGGCAAAAGTAAATACCATGACTGTGAAATGGTAAGGAGATATTTTAATTATTTTTTTATAAACTACTGTTTTTTGAGTCAGTGATGATGAAGTTTTCCTCCTCATCTCCTCGTTGGACGCGCATTTAGAAAGAAATGCATCTTTACGGACTAGATACATAATAAAGAAGTTTTTGTTTTCGATTCGTTTTATTTCTTAAGTAGTAATTTAAATCTTGCCCGAGTTCAAAGTCCAAAACGCAAGAAATATCAGCGCTGCGATACTCGTTTGTTGCGCAGTAATACTTCATGAATCACATGCTATTAAAATACAATGCTCTGCAGTTTTTAATTTAATTTAATTTGTTATGCCTTTATTCTCAAAATAGACTATTAGTATAGCATCTCATATTGCTACATCTTTGTACACATCAATACGGCAACGACTTTACAACGCAACGACTTTTTATTTTCATCATTATTATTTTATGTTTTGATCATAAAATCCTGAACGTAAAATCCTGATCATAAAAACCTGAATAAAACGGCGCCGTCAGGATCACTTGATTTTGTTCCCCTTAATAAAGTGGATACAGCTTACAATACTCGTTCAAGAATACGGCATTGCTCAAAACTATGCTATTTTACAAATTTGTTTTATTTGTGTACAATCACAATAAAAAAAAAACAGATGTGTATTTGTAAAACAAATTGGAAACAAGACGCTGCTTTAAGGGTGCATCACTGAAATTGCCTAAAATTCAGCATAGGCCAACAGGCTGCTACTTGTTAATTTTATTTTATTTCGTTTTGTTAAATTATTATTCATTCAGAAAAACATATATTTCGCATATGGGCCTATTTTATTTATTATTAGGCTATAGGTTTGTTGGGTTTTTCTCTGTGCACAAGCTCTGCGCGACGTTCTGATGTTTAAGCTGCTTCTTGCTTGTGTACAATTAATCCCTAAAAACGAATTTAGCTGTTTTTAATGTGTCACAGCCACATATCAATTCAAATTTAATGTGAGCCAGTCACAGCAGTATCTGGTTAAAGAAGCACATTTTACATATTATATTAGCTGCTTTAGTGTTACACATCAGTAATCTGTATTTTTAACATTTGAAATTAACACAAATAAGTATTAAATAAACATTTAACCTATATTTTTGTTAACATTTGTCCTATAATAAAAATAAATGTATTTATATGTACATTGAGGATGACGCAGTATCGAAGGACTGCAGCGCCCTCTGAAATGAGGAAATGAGCTGAACAAACTGAAAGTGAAAGAATGATCAAACACGAACTCGAAGTCCTAATGGTAAGTAATGAATTTATAACACTGTTTTTGGAGTTTTAAAAAGGTATCATTTCATATTTCATATCCACATTTTTATAACTATGATCAAAGACAAAGTGAGATAATTTGCATTGTGAGAATTTCATAGCTCTGACTTTTACTTTCGTTTTTCACAACGGAAACATTTAACAACTGTATAACTATAAAATCCAGAATAAAGTTGCAGGTGTGCTCATACAATAAAACTGTAAAATATTTATATATCAAGAGTTTGTAACCTACTGCTATTTTATGCTAATGTTTTTTTTTTTTTTTTTTTTTTTTTAGAAATGCTTTATTTTAACTTATAAAACCTTGTTCAGACTGTCAGTATAAATCTGATTTTTGACATATCCCATTTGAATTAGATCACATTTAAAAAGCATGAACGGTCTTCTAGCTACATTCATATGTAGTTTGAAATCCTATTTGTCCCATTTCTGGAAACCTGTTTCAGTCTGTTCCATTTCAGTAGATGTAGTTTGTAGAAAATGTGCTGAATGTCTTGCAGAAACACACTTTCCAGCTTCCTACATTTCTGCCACTGCTTCATAAGGAGTAATATAATCCAGTGTGATGGCATAACATTATAAGATAACATCTGTATTTCTGTTTTTGTTTTTAGCATTGGCATACCAATGCATATATGCAGTTAAATGAAAAAGTGTCACGGGACACACAAATTAGATTTTAACATTTGCAATAGACAGTGCAAACAGTCATTAATTTAAAGGGGCCATATGATGCGGTTTCTTGTTTTTCTTTGTCTTTGGAGTGTTACAAGCTGTTTGTGCATAGATAAGATCTGTAAAGTTGCAAAGCTTAAAGATTAAAACAAAGATATTTATTCTAATATAAGTTAAGACACAGCTACACCTCCCTAAAATGGCTTGTTCAAACACACCCCCACTTGTCCACGTAACAGGGTGAGTAGATTAGCATAACATCGCTCAAATGTATATGGCAAGAAAGGCGGCGTAACTTTAACTGGCTGTAGTAGTGTTGCAGTTGCCATGTTGTGGAAATGCAGTGTGTTTCATTGCAAAAGCAAAAGCGAAAGTACATTGTTTGGCCTTTCAAGTGAGGACACAACTAGAAATCATTGTTAAGTTATATTAACAACACTGTTCCGGAACAGTACAACACAAATATTCGAGTGGGTGATGCACATTTCACAGAGGAGAGCAGCTTACAATGCCAGCTGTACACAAAGGGTAAAGGCTATAGGACAGTCTGTGTTTCTGACTGATGGCCTGCAAATACGTTTTCATATTTAAAGGATGCAGTACTGACTATTCAAATGCAAGGTCTGAGCAGTGTCAAATACTGCTTGTTTTTTCTCGTTTTATGATCGAAAATGCTTTGTTTACGCAGCAAAATGCAACACATAAAAGCCGTGTGAGTCATTTAATCAGTAGTTACGTCCCCATTGAATGCATTAAATGCCTTGTTTATAATGGGTTTTATTTTTCCTTTTCCCGTCTCGGCGATAAACGACGTGGTAACGACAGTGCTCAGGAGCATCCTATAAGTTATAGAAACCATTTTTGGTGCCCCACAGGGACTAATGGTGCAGTCACACTAGGCACGGTTGCTTTGAATTGATTTTGAGTGCTATTATTCCCCCTCCCCACTCCCCCGCTGACTTGCACTCACGCTTGCACTAAACTTTCCAGGCTGGAGCATACTAACACCACTAATGAGATAATGGAGAAAACCACTTTAGCTGATATTCTGCTTTAATAAATTATAAATATACTTGCATTGATTTTCACTTGTATGTATTAGAGAATTATTATGGATGCAGCTGATATTGATAGCTTTACTCACAAACTGCAATTCCTGTTCATCAATAAGGTAAGAGTAGAGTGGGGCCAAAATTTTACAGTTAAGTGCACTTCCATTTTGGAGGGTCTTCCAGTAAATTATCAAATGAAGAAAATGGAGGCAAGATTTAACAACAATAAGTGGATTTTTAAATGTAAATCCACAAATAAATCCAACATAAAAAAATCAACACCCATGGCCCCTGCTGATATATTGAACATTATTTACATCATTACTGGTAAACCAGACTGCAAAAAGGCATATCTTACTTAATAGTGTTGTCTTGTCTCTAGTCAAAATATATTATCTGCCAGTGGGTTAAGTAAAATATTCTTAAAGCAAGGGTATTTTACTTACCCCACTGGGAGTTGTTAAGCAAATTGACCCTAATTTAGTTTTTCTCCTTGGAAACAAGACTAAATATCTTGTGTCATTTTGCTCATCTAGTAAATAGGGGGGCGATTCCCTGTTGGGGCAACTTAACGGCTGCACTTTTTTCTGCACTATGTTCCACTACTTTAAGACAAATGGATTTGTTGTCTGTTGTGTTTTCATATTCAAGAGATTATAAGATAGATATAGCTTTTTTGGGTTTACATTAAATGTTCTTAGACTTTTATACATAATAAAATTGTCCATGAATCAACATTGATTTTCTCTGCTGAAAAAACAAAAACAGCCAAAACCTGCCTAAGCTGGTTTTAGCTGGTCATCCAGCCTGGTCTTAACTGGTCAGCAGGCTGGTTTTAGAGGGGGTTTGACCACATTCTTAGCTGGTCAGGCTGGGAGATTTTGGAAGTTGCCGGTATTCTAAAAATACCTACTTCCCCCCGGTTCGTTTATCCGCCCTTTAAATAAAACAGTTCGAGTCCATGTTAAAGTTTAAAGCCAATTTAATAGTAAAGTCAAAGAGTGCTGAGCTCAGGATTCCAGAACAGCCAATATCAAATCTGACATTCTGGGCAGTCCAGGAATGTCTCACAAAAACTAAAACAGGTATTTATAATCTTGATTCTGCAGGCCCCTCCTTCTGACATCTTTCAGCTTCCTCCTCCAATCAGGGCCTGTTGTCACCAAACGTTCCTGCACAGAAAAGAAAGTACAGCCCCATCCCATTCTTCTACTTAGAGTGACCAAAAGTTTAGTGACCTTCAGATAGCTACTGTTGCAGTACTCTTTCTCGTACTTGCCTATAAACAGAGGTTTTTCAGAAATGACATGAATGTAGAGAGTTTGCAACTACACACACGTTGTACTAAACAGTTTCTGTTACACAGTGTCTTCTTTGTGTTTTTCATAAGTACAGAACATCCAAAACACAAATTTAAAAGTATTTAGAAAAGGTATTTTCTACAGAGACCAGCTAAAACCAACTAATTCCATCTTAAAACAGCTAATACCAGCCAACCAGCTTCGGCTGGTTTTAGTTGTTTTTTGTTGTTTTCAGCAGGGGTTTGAAAGCAGTTATTTTGAGTAAGATGCCAAATGTTCTCCTCCTATTCAAATAGTACATTGAAGGGGTCCATACAACATATTTGCCAACTGGCAACTATAGCTCATTCAACTATTCAATGTCCATTCAAATACAATTTTCAAGAAAATAAATTCCCAGGGAAAATAAATACAGAACATGTTCACATAGGACACTATTTACACAACTATATGCAAGAAACCGTTCAGGGGTGCGTTTCCCAAAAGCATCGTTAGCCAACTATGGTTGCAAGTTCCGTCGTCACCAACATAGTTCAATGATTGGGTGTTTCCCAACACCATAGTTCAAACGAACATTCACAAACAGCGTCACAAACTTACTTGGTTGGAACTACAGCTCTTGACCTGTGGTTAGAAGCATTGTTGCTTCTTAGTAACACATCTGGGCTTAATAAATTATGTTCTTGGTCACAGTTTGCAAGCTAACACGCAGTACAATCTATATCCTCAATTTTATCTAAAAATAAATGCGTTTTACTCTATGTATTTTTGTGCGTCCTTTATAAGCGTTGTTTATGAATAGTGCGCATGTGCACAAATGACTGAGGGAACCCCGGAGTATGACGTAAGAGAGAACGCGCAATGAATCAAACATCAAATAAAGCGAAATGACAGGGAACAAAAATAGTAAATTTGTAATTAGGTGCCATGTTCAATATAGCTGCATATTTTGAGAGACCCTAATCAGTTAAATAGCAGAAGTTATTACTCGGTGACGTCATTAACAACGGCCCTAAGTTGTTGAACTAACGAGGTTCAAACGACGGAGATGCGACCGTGTTCGGGAAACACTGGTGACTAGCTAGTTCGTTTCCACAACAATGCATCGTACTATGGAGGTTAACCAGCCAGTTATGTCATTGTACGGGAAACGCACCCCAGAACAATTGGTTTAGAACTAATTAATGTGCGTACACACATTGTGAATTAGCAGGCTTTTTTGGTGACAATTTCACCTATTCATTTTGTTATTTTACATGATTTTTAGTGAATGAGACCCAACATTATTTTTTCTTTAAATATAGTTAATAATACATCCATACAGAGACATTTTAATGACACAAAATATTTTTTTTTAATTACCATTAAAGACCCTTTTCCTCCTGTCCTACAGCAGTGAGTAAGTAAAAGACGATGGCATCTGTTGAGCATTTTGACTCGCTAGATGAGCAGGAAGAAGAAAAGCTGAAACACAAGCAAGGTAATGAAGAACAGAATATTAGTAGTGTTAAGTTGTCATTCAGGAAAAGTAATTGATCTCTTTGTTTGTATTCCAGTCTTGATGAGCAGCAGTGTTAACACTGAAATCAATGCTCGTATGGGAGCAATTGTAAATGCTCCTGTACTCACTGGAAACACAGGCCCAGTTACCATCATCTTCAACAATGCAGGAAATGGTATTATCACAGTAGAAGTGCATTTAGCAGTCAGTTAATAGCTTGATATGTAAAATAAAGCTGTGGTTGTGACTATTCCTATTAAAGTTCTTAGGCAGACTAGCTTTAGCTACAGTATTTTCGATAACACTTCACAATTATATAAGAGCTTTCCCTAAATTAACTTGCAATTTGCTGCTTTATAATTACTAATAAAAAGCAAATATACTAGTAATAAGCAGCAGCTAGTTAAAACTAAGTGATGCCATATTTTCTTTTATGTACAGTATATGTATATTTTGTCTCACATTTTTTACATTCCCTCCTCTTCTCTCTTCTTACAGAAAAAAAATTCTCAGAGACAGAGATGGTAGAGAAACACTCTGAAAAACAAGGTGCTGTTTTATTAGTTGTATTTATCAGTTATAAATCACAGTTGCTGTAAGATTTTTCAAAGCCTTCCTAAATCTAAATACTGCTATGCAATGACAATAGTTGCACGGTTAGGGTTGGGAGCAGATCTAACCAGACCGCACCACTGACCTCCTCAATAGCCAAAAACTTAAGTCAAACATCATATGTGACCAGCAAAGACCATGCCAGTATACCTTATATACAAAGATATAATGCTTTCCAGTTGTTTCTGAAACCATATCCTCTATACAGGATCAACAAATTAGGCATTGCAATTTAGGCATTCGTAAATATGTCTCGATGACTTTATATATATGCCTACATACATGAGAGCCATCTTTGAAATGGCTGTCGTGCAGCCATTTCTGTCATACAAGTAAAACATCAAATTCTCCAAAGCTTTTCTTCTGCTCAAATAGCATTAAAATTTCCACCATACTGCGCATTGCATTTTTTCCCATTTCCCCATTAAAGTATTATATGTGCACCATCTTTGTATTTGGTGGTACTTTTATCTTTATCTTTGTCTATATTATAGTTTTTTTACTCATGTTTTATTAAACTAATCATCTTTTATAACAGATTTTATTCTAAAAAAATTCTTGAAAACTCACAAATCCTTCATGAAGAAAAAAGCAGAACATATTTTTGAGGGCATAGATGAAAGTGAAGTACATCTCAGTGCGGTTTACACAGAACTCTTCATCACAGAGGGAGATATGAAAGATGTGAATCGGGAACATGAGATTCTGAAGATTGATGATGCTTTCAAGAACAATCAAACACAGGGCAAACCAATCAAATGCAATGATATATTTACTGAACTGAGGAAAAACAATGAGAAAAAGATTGTGCTCACCAAGGGCATCGCTGGCATTGGAAAAACGGTCTCTGTGCACAAGTTTATCCTGGACTGGGCAGAAGGAAAAGCCAATCAGGATATACATTGTGTGTTCCTGCTTCCATTCCGAGAGATTAACACAATGCCAAATGAAGATTTCAGTATCCATGATTTTCTGCTGGAATTTTATTCTGAACTGAAAGACCTAGAGAAAACAAAGCTGTATAAACAATGCAATTTAGCATTTATATTTGATGGACTTGATGAGAGTTGCCTGCAATTGAATTTTAAAAGTAGATCAATAAACTTTGTTGAGAAAAAATCAACTGTAGATGTGCTGTTCATAAATCTGGTCAAAGGGAATCTGCTTCCATCAGCTCTTGTCTGGGTGACCTCACGACCAGCAGCAGCCAATCAGATCCCTCTTAAGTATGTAGGCTTACTCACAGAGGTGCGAGGATTCACAGACCAACAGAAGGAGGAGTACTTCAGAAAGAAAATCCCAGATAAGACTCTGGCCTCTAGAATCATCTTACAAATTAAGACGTCTCGTAGTCTCTTCATCATGTGCCACATTCCTGTGTTCTGCTGGATCACAGCCAAAGTACTTGAAAACAGTGAGGAGAACATCAGCACAACACTCACTGAAATGTACATTCACTTTCTGTTGATACAGTTGAACATGAAGAACCAGAAATATGAAGAAGAAGAAGAAAGAGAATGGGCAAAGCACTTACAACTAAATAAAGACATGATTTTGAAGCTAACCAAGCTGGCGTTTGAACAGCTTAAGAAGGAATCTGTTGTGTTCTATGAAAAAGACCTAAAAGAATGTGGTATTGACGTAATTAAAGATACTGAGTTCACAGGAATGATTGCTGAGCTCATCAAGAAGGAATATGGACTGCATGTGACAAAGATCTTCCACTTTGTGCATCTGAGTGTTCAAGAGTTTCTTGCTGCAGTGCATGTGTTCCTCTGCTACCTGAACAAGAACATGCAGGAGCTGCAGTTTTTCTTTGATGAACCACAAGAAAATGTCACATTGCAAGAGCTACTGCAGAAGGCTATTGTTAAAGCAATGAAGAGTCCAAAAGGACATCTGGACCTGTTTCTGAGGTTTCTGATGGGCATTACACTGGAATCCAGTCAAAAGGTGTTCAAAGACCTGACCACACACACTGAAGACACAACAACGAGCATCAGACAAACAATTCAATACATTAAACGAGTACACGATGGGTTCATTATCTCAGATGAAACTTCAGTTAACCTATTTTACTGCTTACTTGAGCTCAAAGATAATTCATTATATGAGGAAATCCAGAGATATGTCAGTTCAAATGAACATCCAGATAGAAAACTCTCATCTTCAATGTGCACAGTGCTGACCTACATACTGCTGATGTCAGAGAAGGTGCTGGATGAGTTCAACCCAAAAAGGTTCACGACATTACAAGAAAACTACAAGAGACTTGTTCCAGCTGTGAGAGGCTGCAGAAAAGCCCTGTAAGTAATTTTACTGAATGCTGTTTGATGTTGTAAAACAATAAGTTGCAGAAACACTGAACATCAAAAAAATAATCAGCATAAACCTTCTGTTTGGCAGATTTGACCGCTGTGGTCTTGATGAAACATGCTGTGAAACTGTATCTACAGCTCTCCAATCTTCAAACACCCATCTGACAGAGCTGGACCTCAGTTGCAATGACCTGCAGGATTCAGGAGTGAAGTTGCTTTATAGAGGACTGAAGAGTTCACACTGTCATCTGAAAATACTGAGGTCTGACATTCACATTAACTTAATCACTATATTAACCCTTAAATGCATGGATGTTTCACCAATCATTATTATCTCTAACTGCTACAATAGCATAAAAGGTAGGGAGAGAGAGGATAGAGAATGATATGCTGGGTCGTTAAAGACCCAAGTTATGTATTTACAAGTTAAAATATGTGGAAGAATTGGCATTTTATAATTAGAGATAGCGGATTGTCCTGTCGATATTGTAGAATAAATGTATCTGTGTTGTTCATTAAAGGGATTATCGGTTGCCCATTTTCCACATGTTCATATGATTCTTTAGGGTCTTAATGAAAAGTCTCTAATATACTTTGGTTAAAAATTCTCAATAGTAGTGTAAAAAAACACCCTTTTACCTTGTCAAAATCAGCTCTGCAAAATACCAGTTCATTTTATCGCATGGTCCCTTTAAATGCAAATGAGCTGTGCTAGTTTCGCCCCTCTCTGATGAGGCATTACAAGCTGTAATGTTTACTTTAGCCGCATTTAGCTGCGTTTAGCCACGTTTATTGGCGAAACTTGCCAACAAGTACAATATTAAGAAAGGCCATTTGCAAAGATGCATAAAAAACCCTTATACTCACTTCTTCCGTGGGTGAAGCTGCATCATGAATGATTCACACAAAAACACAGATGCATATGTAAATTGGGATCTGTGCTTTCCTTTTTTTTAAAAAAAGTAACGTTGTTGTCACGATTTGAGCCTCCGTCGTCCTGTCATCACAAACTCTTGCACTACACATCATGGACTTCATCCCCCACAAGCCACTGCACCAATCACTGCTCACACCTGCTCCTCGTGACCCACTGCACTGATTGCTGCACACATCTGTTCCTCATCACACTGACTGCTTATAAGCTTCTCACACACACAGCCACTTTGCGAAGTCTTGTATTGCCCCGGCTACATTCTGAGCGTTTCTTCCCGTGTTTGATTTCCTGTGTTTTGATTCCTGGACTCCCTCTTGTGTGTGATTCTCGCTGCCTGCCCCGACCTTTTTGCCTGTGTTTGACTACGATTTCTGCCTGCCCCTGTGTTTGATTGCCTGTATTAATAAATGCTGCAAATGGATCCGCTCGTCTCCGACCGTCCTTGTGACAGTTGTCCTGTGCGTCTTAAGTGGCTCAGATGTCGGGAGTAAATGACTACTGCTATGTTAATTATTACATCCAACAACAGAACACCTCAATCGCTCAATTAGAGTCTTTCTCTGCTCTCTCTAGTCTAAGGTAAGGCGCTCTTGTCAATCTACTATCGTGGGAGTGCCATCTGTCAGTGTGCCATCACAATGACAAGAAGCTGAGAATGACCTGATTTTAAAAAGGGGATATTACTTTTAAAGATTAAAAAAAATAACACTGGGTGGATTTTTATCATTGTAGTGTGGCTGTGTACACAAACTGCCAACACACATTAATTTTCAAACAACATGTAAAAGTGAGTTTTGCATCCGATGGCCTCTTTAGGGTAACAAGGCAGGCAATGTATATTTTTTGAAAACCCAATTATAAAACAAGCTGGGTTTCCAAGCATCCTGGAAAACCTGGAATTTTGTAATGCTATTTTGCTCTAAATTTAAACTGACAGAGTGTGTCTGCCTTCCGAACAATGCTAAGTGAATTGTTTCAGAATTTGGGCACTAAATATGAAAAGGATCTGCCACCTGCAATTGATTTTTCTATTCTAGGTATATTATATTGCCAGAGTTTTGAAATCACAGTGGACAGATAGGACATATAATGTGATAAGAGCTTGCTCAAGTATGAAGGCGCTAAACCATTTAGGCTTTATAAGTAATCAGTAAGATTTTAAAATGTATTTGATTTTTAATAGGGAGCCAGTGCAGAGTTGACAGAACCAGGTTAATATGGTTATTACTTCCTAGTTCTATTAAGAACTCAAACTCCAGCTGGACCAAAATGCAGCAGTTAAATGTGCCATAGAATGGAAAACTGAATTTACCTTGGCATGGTTGAATAATAACAGTTCAGTACATGGACATAACATACTGTGAGTCTTAAACACCATCGTTTCCTACTTCTTATATAAATTAAGTGTATGCAAATTCCAACACAACACCGACTGTTACGAAACAGTCCAGAGGCGTAATAGTTACGCCCCCAACATTTGCATTGCCCAATCATCAGTAACGTCAGTACATCAGTAAAACCACTGAAGGGGCATGGTTAGCTTAACGCTAGCGGTAGCCTGTACATAAGATTTTACTCACCACATAAATGGAGAGATGACTATTAAAAAATATTCTCTATTAAAAATATTCTCTCAATGCATTTTATGTGCACCTTTAACTAAATTTGCAGAGCTACCACCCTACAAAGAATTACAATAATCTACCTTGGGGTCATGAATGCATGAATTAACGTTTCTGTATTTGACATTGAGAGCATAGGTCATATTTTAGATTATATATATTTTAAGATGGAAAAATTTGATTTTACAAATGTTAGAAACATGTTTTTCAAATGAAAGATTGCTATCAAATATCACACCTATGTTCCTAACTGATGACAAAGAATTCATAGAGCAGCCATTAAGTGTTTGACAGTGTTTTAGGTTACTACATGCAGAGATTTTTGGTCCAATAAATAATACCTCTGAATTTTCTGAATTTAGCACTACGAAATTACTAGCCCTCCAATTTCTTACATCAACTATGCATTCTGTTAGTTAGTTTCTTTTAAACGGACAAGAGTCTTATGACGTAGACTACGAGTAGCATGAGGTCTACCTCATAAGACTCTTGTCCATTCAAGGCTGCTCTTTATCACTTTATCATACAAGCTCTATTTGCACTAAATGTCTGCATTTGCACTACTCTGTATGGTTTGCACTGGTGTGCCTTTACTTGTATATTGTATTTGTTTTTTTATATTATATGTATAATTGTATGTACTTATATTTTTTTATTCATATTTTTAAAATTATACTTTTTGTATTGTTATCTGTTATCCACCAAGGGTCTGAGAGTAACACAATTTCAATTCTCTGTGTGTCCTTTACATGTGGCAGAATTGACAATAAAGCTGACTTTGACTTTTGCAAATTGGTAATTTTCATTTGACTGCAAAAGAAAGTGTTACTAAGTAATATTAAGTTATATATGAGATGAGGACATGATAATGATAAGATTTACTTAATATTATTTTATTTATCCTCTATACTGAAGATACCTTTTTGAAGGATATAGTATTTTTGTTTGTTTGTTTGTTTTTTGCAATTTTGAGATGTTCAGTTTTATTTTGTTTTTAGAAAATGGACATGATTGCTCTTTCCACAGATCTTCTCTGTGGAGACTTTTATAGAGACTTATGTCATTTTCTGTCTTCTGTTGTGTTTGTAGTCAGTTTGTTTATTGGTTCCCCTTGATTAGTCTCCTGTGTGTGTGTGTGTGTGTGTGTGTGTGTGTGTGTGTGTGTGTGTGTGTGTGTGTGTGTGTGTATAGCCCTAGTATTTTAGTTCTGTGTGAGATGTTGAATGTAATAGTTTTCTGTTTGCCCATAATTATGTTCTTTGTTCCCTGTGGTTTATTGTTTGCTCTAGGTTTACAATAACATTCCTGCACATTAACCCCTTGCCTCTGCCTGTTTTCCCCAGCTTCTCTACAACATTGCAGTTTTTCACCGGCATGTCTCTTTGACTAGTGCTTCTTTGAGCCTATATTTAGTATAAATAAAATACTTAAGTAGTGTAAAAATCAGATACTCTTAAGAATTTTACTCAAGTTGTTTTGGAACTGGAGAAGAAGTGGATAAATTTTTACTGTAAGGTATCCATATTTTTACTCAAGTATGGTTTTACATCTCTGTGCTCTTCACAGGCTATGTGGCTGTAATCTCACTGTTCAGTCCTGTGAAAGTTTGTCATCAGCTCTACAATCCTCTGTCCTGAGAGAGCTGGACCTGAGTAACAATGACCTGCTGGACTCTGGAGTGAAGCATCTTTCTGATGGACTGAAGAGTCCAAAGTGTCAGTTGGAGATACTGAGGTTTGATTTGAAACTTTTTTTTTGCATTAACTTCACACTGTTTAAATGTAATATTAACTGTATTTTTCTTGTTCAGATTTTCCATATGTAATCTCACTGCTCAATCTTGTGAGAGTTTATCATCAGTTCTACAATTGTCAGCCTCCTGTCTGAGAGAACTGGACCTGAGTAACAATGACCTGATGGATTCAGGTGTGAAGCTGCTTTCTGATGGACTGAAGAGAAACCATAATCTGGAGATACTGAGGTTAATTATTTTCCATAAATCAATTAACAACATGGTACCACATTTAGTTTGAGAGTGAAGCATAACACTGTATTCATTAAACACAAATGAATGTTAAAGCCTATTTGGATGGTACTAGTTTTACAGGAGGTTGTTAGAGAAATTTGTGTTTAACAGACACTTATTTTGTGATTTCAATCCTGTCTGATCCTGCCATGTCTGTTTTTCTAACACAACCTTTGTAATAATTCCAGAGCAAATTACCTACCATTTTTCAGTAAACTCAGTGATCCTCTGAGAAAACTGATCTTTTCTGAATGCGACTGTCTGTGATTGCAGACAACATTTTTTTCACAATAGCCGAGTTTCCACTGTCGGGCCAAAAGCGGGCGTGCTAGTGCGTGCCAGGGCCAGTCACGTTTCCACTGTCACTTCCGGGGCCTGATCGTGCCTTTAGGTTTGCACAGTGAGGCTACTGGCTCGATAGTGGAAACGCAGCTTACTTTTGGCCTTAGTGCTTGTGACTCGAGGCCATTGGCCCCGCCCGGCACGCTCTTAGCACCGGCTCGCACTGGCCCGACAGTGGAAAAGCGGCTAATGTGTATTGGCCAATGTGAACTCCCATAGATTATATTTCCATGCCCATTTTTGATATGTTTGCCTCCAAGCAAAGAAATAAATAATAATAAAATCAAGAGCCACATTACAAATTACTATGTAGTGATGTTTGATTTCCAAACTAATGTCATGTGGACTGTTGCTGGTGTTTGTAGATTGTCTGGCTGTATGGTGACAGAGGAAGGGTGTGGTTATGTGGCTTCAGCTTTGAGTTCAAACCCCTCACACCTGAGAGAGCTGGATCTGACCTACAATCACCCAGGAGAATCAGGGGTCAAGCTTCTTTCTGAAAAACTTGAGGATCCAAAATACAGACTGGACAAACTCAGGTATGTTGAGCAGGGAAAGTTTTTCGGTTGTATTATTTGAACTCCCCTGTGTCTCTATGTAAATCTATACAAGTCTATGGGTTTCTATAGGACACAGCCAGGGCCGGCCCAAGCCTTCAGGGGGCCCTAAGCAGAATTTTATTTGGGGGCCCCTCTGTGCCACCAATATGGCTAATTATTGTCAATCCTTTATTATTCGCACACTATAAATCTAACACACCCAATATAAATTTTATTTTTTGTAGCTATGTTGCTTACATCATACCAATGTTTTTACCCTTGCTATGATCTTTTATTGTAACAGTAGCAAACCCACAGGAGTAGTCAGGTGTTAATTTGCACTTTAACATTCAAAGTCTTGCAGTACCAGTTGGCATACTTAATGTGGTACTGAAAAGTAGCAAAATAAACTAGTAGGCAATGCTCTTACTGTAAACACTTTAACCACTGTATTTTTTTTTTTGCAACATGTAAAAAGTGCAATACAATCAACTACAAATAAAATAAATAATATAAAAAATAATAAAATATAAAAGCTAAATACCAAAGAACTACAAATTAGTCAAATACAAACAGGGTATTTTTATATGAAAAATATATATATGGCAGCAAGCCATCTGTACACCTAAAACATTAAGACATAATGATATAATAACACAGACTCCAAACGTAGGCCAATGTAAGTAATGTTAAACTGTTATCAGTACCAAAGTTATAAAACAGACTTTTATTTTTATTACAAAAATATAATCTAGGAAAGTTATTTTTACACAGAATGCAAAAACTTGAATCTTAATCCAGCTAAGTAATATGTTGTATTATAATATATTAATATTGCAAAGCTTAAATTTGCGGATGTTAAAAAAAACATTAACTTTCTTGTTTGCTTAATTAACTAGCCAGCTAAGGTTAGCTTGCAATTTAGCCTCGTTTAGTTTATACTCATTTTTTTACTTACCTTTATCTTGCTGTTTTTTCTCTTCCTCTGATTTTTTACTTTTTCTTTTCTCTGCACCAGAAAGATATGTCCTTTTTTGTGACATTATTAATTGTTTTGCTGCAGTGACGCTGCTTCTTCAATGAATTTAAGTTACCTCAGTCAGGCATCGTATGGCTGTTAGGCCTATACTCCAACTGTGCATGCATCCATGCAGCAGCCAGTTAAAATAATATTGCGTTGTTTTTTTTTGTTTTTTTTATTGAATAATGGATTTCATTACCAATATGATATGCATTGAAATATTATACATATATAAATAAAAATTAAAAAACGATGTAATTTCATGTACTCTTGGGGGCCCCCTGGTGGCCACGGGGCCCTAAGCAGCCGCTTAGTTCGCTTATGCCTTGGGCCGGCTCTGGACACAGCTATATAACAGATTTGAAAAACACAAGTCTAAGCCATGCCACAGCACCACAAACACCAAGATCAGTTTTAATTTAAACTAAATAACTCAAGAAGTGGCTTTAGGAGGGGCAAGGCCAAACCAACAAACATGGCAGTTCTGCCTAGGGAGTGAAATTTTAGCTAAACTGGTCCAACAAAAACAAATTCAACAACATACACAACACAATAAACACAATACTTTCTACTTGTTTCTAAAATCTCAAAGACTTAAATAAATCAGCCTACATATTTAAAGGAACCGTATGTAAGAAATTTATTTCAGTTAATCATAAAATGGCCCTGACATGTCACTAGACATTAAGAAATCATGTTCATTTCAAATACTTATATCACTGACAACAGTGGTCCGGCCAGGATATTGTCATTTAAAAGTGAAAGTTGCAGCCCACAACTGATGTTATTGTTGTCATTTTGTGTTTTGGTCTGAGGCTCCACCCTCCAGCTATCTACTAATCACAAAGTCAGTAGAGTTTCGTCATCCGGGTTGCCAGCTCTGCTCTAGTTACAGCTACGAACGGTGTCGGATAAAACATGTTTAATGTTACGAAACCTAAAAGACCTCGTTATGAATCCGAAATACGTCATGACAAAGTCCGAAATAAAACAAGGATTTGTATAGGAGATGCCTTTGAAAGATGGAGGCAACTGAAAACGGAGAAGGATTTGAAGACATACGCCAACGTTGCTAATTTTCTCCTTAACAGGTAAGTTGCATCTATGTGTGGCTAACTTCGCTTCCGTACACAGTGCAATTTCCACGGTCGCCTGTGCTAAATGCGTTCATAAAAAGCTTTATATCGCACCACTAGCAGGGTATGAAAACAACCTATGTTCCGACTGAAATGTGGTATTACAGTACATCTTTATGAAATATTTTTTGCTAATCGCCATTATTAAATTTTTGCGATATGTTCATGCTGCTGGATCCTGCAGCTTAGCTGGCAACCTCAAGTCAGGGGGAGGGAGAGGGGATGGGGATACAGTATTTTGAAAGTGATTGCAGTACCAGTTTTGGCCACAATCCTACATATGGTTCCTTTAATGTTTTTTAAACATCACATTTAGTTGTCATTGTCATGTATACAATTAAACATTTACAAAAACATAAATTTTTATGATAACATTTCTGAAGTATATAAATCATAGTAAACAGCCAAATATAGAGAAGACATTTACACCCATGCATTCAAAAATATATGTACAAAAAAATAAATTATAGGCCAATATATCTTGTGCATGTTCTTTAACCATTTCAGACTCAGACAGCCCATAACAAACTGGCTGCATGCTTTTGTTGTTGTTGTTGCTTTTCTGAGCTGGCCAGCATGCCAGAGACCTCACTAAATGCAAAAAAATGCTAAAAAATGACAGTTTCATCTGTTGTTCCATGTTGCCAGACTAACAGCCTGAGTCGCTCTTTACTATCAGTACATCATCTTTTCTATAAAATAAATTAATGGTGACTGAGACTAAATGCTGTCTCAGTTCCACAATATAAAGACCTACAGGTGTGCAGCAGTGGTGGAAAGAGTACAGAAAAATATACTTAATTAAAACTACCATTACATTCCAAAAATGTAGTGTAAGTAGAGTAAAAAGTACTTGTCCAAAAATCTACTTAAGCATAAGAGTAGCTTATTTAAAATACTCATGAATATTGAGCTATGGATTCTACCCACTTATAATTAATGCTGTACACTGCAATTTAAACATTTTGAAAACACTGTATATTTTTAATTTACATTATATTTTGTTGTTTGTCGCAAAAATAATGTCTATCATTCAGGAGTGTTAATTTTGACTGCCAACACTTGTAAATGCATCAAAATGATACTATGAAAATGAAAATATGACAATTATTCTCATAACAATCAGCACCATTTAAATCAAAGTTTGCAAAAATTGATTTTAAATCAAGTGTAAAGCAAGGCTCGCAACGTATGATTTGGCTGTTTGGGACAAATTTCACAAATTCTAAAAGATTCCTATAATCCTAGGCTAAAATCTGTAGTCTTTAATCGATAGTTTGAAATGTTCATCTACAGCGAATTAATGACTGTTGTGATCAGATTTTACCTTTGAGGAAATTCTGGCAGTGTCAGAAAATTTGGCACACAGTCCTGCAGTGTGACTTCCACCATTAGCTCCGGTTGCACATAAATTATTAATGTTTAGAACTGCACAAAAAACATTAGAAACTCATACAAGAGATGATGAGATGGGTTAAAATGAGAATTTAAAAAGAGCCAGTTTCTCTTCAAAACGGTGCCAGTATTATAATTTTGTGATAAAGGAATTAGAAAGATTTGTTACTAATTTAAAATAAATGCACTGTTCTAAAAGGAGGGCATCATCCCCTACCTTTTACACACTTACACATTTAATTGTTATGTAATAACTCCTACAAGTGTTTTACACAGTCCACCTTTATTTAACAAGTGCACTTGCGCAAAAATTTAATTTGAACAATTTTTTATATTCAGTTGTAAGCTCTGTGATTAAATATGTATTTTCCTCCATGTGCTACTTAGCTACGGAAATGAGCCGCTCTGTGAAAAAGCCAATCAGAGCAGAGTTCATTATTATTCATGAACCTTCCAAATAAGGCAATAACTGACCATTTCATTCTAGGGACAAATTCTAGGGTTGTAAATGGACCTGTAAAACCGTTTCTTGAGAATTTTTGCCCTTTTCTCTGCCATATACCTTCTATGAAGATGTCAGAGAACAATTTAAAATACTGTATCAATGCATTCTATGGCACCTTTAACGTTATGTTGGTTGCGTTTTCCCGTCATTCTGTCTGGATTTCCTTGATTGTATTACCCCGTGTGGATTTTATTAAGTTTACACCGCGTTCCAAATTATTATGCAAATGATATCTTTCTCTGGTTTTCATAATTAGTCAATGCAAATGACAGTCAGTATAATTTTTAAGTCATCAACCATTAGGGTATAATTCGAATTTTATTGAACAAACCTCCTAATGATAACAGTATTTATTTCAAAAATAAAAAAACTGAAAATGCACTGTTCCACATTATTATGCACAACAGAGTTAAAACATTGTATAGGTTGTAAAGAACTGAAAATGGGCATTTGCTGAATTTGCAGCATTAGGTGGTCATATTTACTGAAATCTAAATCTATTTCAATCAAAAACATCCTAACTGGGCAAGTTACATCTTACCATAGGACCCCTTCTTTGATATCGCTATCACAATTCTTGCATCCATTGAATTTGTGAGTTTTTGGAGAGTTTCTGATTGAATTTGTTTGCAGGATGCCAGAATAGCCTCCCAGAGCTGCTGTTTTGATGTGAACTGCCTCCCACCCTCATAGATCTTTTGCTTGAGGATGCTCCAAAGGTTCTCAATCTGGTTGAGGTCAGGGGAGGATGGTGGCCACACCATGAGTTTCTCATCTTTTATGCAGATAGCAGCCAATGACACAGAGGTATTATTTGCAGCATGAGATGGTGCATTGTCATGCATGAAGATGATTTTGCTACGGAAGGCACAGTTCTTCTTTTTGTACCATGAAAGAAAGTGCTAAGTCAAAAACTCGACATACTTTGCCGAGGTCATTTTAATACCTTTAGGGATCCTAAAGGGGCCAACCAGCTCTCTCCCTATGATTCCGGCCAAAAACGCCACCTCCTTGTTGTGGTCGCAGCCTTGTTGGGACATGTTCCATCCACTACTCCATCCATCTGGACCATCCAAAGATGCACAACACTCATCAGTAAACAAGACTGTTTGAAAATGAGTCTTCATGTATGTCTGGGCCCACTGCAACCGTTTCTGCTTGTGAGCATTAGTTAGGAGTGGCCGAATAGTAGGTTTATGCACAACTGCAAGCCTCTGGAGGATCCTACACCCTGATGTTCGCGGGACTCAAGAGGCACCAGCAGCTTCAAAAACCTGTTTGCTACTTTGTAATGGCATTTTAGTAGCTGCTCTCTTAATCTGATGAATTTGTCTGGCAGAAACCTTCCTCATTCTGCCTTTACTTGCACGAACCTGTCTGTGCTCTGAATCAGCCTCAAATCTCTTCACAGTACAATGATCACGCTTACGTTTTCGTGAAATATCTAATGTTTTCATACCTTGTCCAAAGCATTGCACTATTTGACGCTTTTCGGCAGCAGAGAGACCTTTTTCTTTCCCATAATTGCTTGAAACCTGTGGCCTGCTTAATAATGTGGAACATCCTTCTTAAGTACTTTTCCTTTAATTGGGCTCATTTGGCAAACTATTTATCACAGGTGTCTGAGATTCATTTCAGTGATCCAAAGAGCCATGAGACACAATACCATCCATGAGTTTAATTGAAAAACAAAAAACTGTGTGTTTATGACACTTACATACAATTTGCATAATAATTTGGAACGCAGTGTATTTATACTTATTTATACACAGAAATGAGAAATTTAGTTTTATTTCATTTTCTACATACAACCGTGATAGAAGATCGCACCGACAAGTGTGAGAGTTTCTTGAAGTTTCTTCAAACTCTTTAATTAATGTAAATCTCTGAGTTTTCTAGCATGTTTAGCATATTGCTATTTGCTAGTATCTTAAAAGCATGTTTTATCTCGATTTTTCTTGTTTTCGTAATTATTAAAAGCCAAAATCATAATTAAAAATATAATATATTTTTGTGTTTGTTTACTGATTGAATGTGACACTGTGTTTTATAGTGTGGATCATGGAGGAGAATCCAGGATTACAGCAGGACTAAACAAATGTACGTCTAACACACATGTGCACACACAGAATTCGGTAGTAGCTGTTGTGTTAAAAATGTCTTTGTTCTTGAGTACAGATGGCTGTTTTCTCACACTGGATCCAAACACGGCAAACAATGAGCTCATACTGTCTGAGGAGAACAGAAAAGTGACATATATGGAAAAAGATCAGTCATATCCTGATCATCCTGAGAGATTTGATGTGTATCAGATTCTGTGTAGAGAGAGTCTGACTGGACGCTGTTACTGGGAGGCTGAATGGACTGGAGCTGAGGCTGTTATATCAGTGACATATAAAGGAATAGGCAGGAAAGGAAGGAGTCGTGACTGTATGTTTGGACGCAATAAAATATCCTGGAGCCTGTTGTGCACTGAATCCAAGTTCATTGCCCGTCATAATAACAATTCAATTGACATCTCTGCTCTTTCACACTCCTCTAATAGATTAGGAGTGTATTTGGATGTGTTGGCTGGCATTCTGTCCTTTTACAGAGTCTCAGACACAAACACACTTGCACACATACACACATTCAACAACACATTTGCAGAACCCCTCTATGCTGGATTTGGGGTATATCATTTGAACTGCTCAGTGTCTCTGTGTGACATAAATGCCTTTGATAATTATGAGTGAAACATCATCGTCATCATCAAGTCATTTTTGTCCATAAAACATTGCCACCTAGAGGAATAAAGGTGAAAAGCACGCAATAAGTCTTTAGATATTTACATATTTTTGTGCACAAAAAATATACTTACACCCCAGATAGCACACGCACGTCTGCAAGATGTCTGTTAAAGATCTCTTGATCTGGAAAGCATCTGCTGTCTGTAAGATGTCAGTTTTACATACATTCTAATTCATAAACATCTTAAAGACATCTAATAGCCGTCTATTTGACATCTGATAGGAGACGCCCAATAGATGTATTGCAGATGAGCAAACTACGTCTAGCAGATGTCTTCCAGATGTAAATGCAGACGTCAAATAGACGTCTCCGAGATGTACGTGTGCTATCAGGGACCATTACACACCTCTGGACCCACTTCGTCCCAGTTCACAATGTAGAAGCCTCTTGACATCCAGGCAGTGGTTCCATGTACTATCTGATATGCAATTACAAAATAAAACCCCACCTAAATCTGACGCATATGCTGTTTTGACTCTAATTTCAAAAAGCTATAAAAATGAAAGTTATAGATTTCACAGACCACTTTCACCTCAGATTGAGAGTGCACCTTGCCATAGTGATAGCAGCCAGTTTAAGGACAATTTGTTGTGATATTACAAAATTAGAGCTCACCAATATACAATGTTTTGCCTATACTTAAAAAAGCTATAAAAATAAAGGTTCTAGATTGAACAGATCACTTTCACCTCAGATTGAGAGTGCACCTTGCCACAGTGTTAGCAGCACATTTTCAGGACTTTCTGATGTGGAATTACAAAATAAAAGCCCACCAAATCTTATTTAGGCCTATACACTGTTTTGTCTCTAATTTCAAAAAGCTACAAGAAATGTAAGTTCTAGTTTGCACAGATGACTTTCACCTCAGATTGAGAGTAAGGTTGGGCGATGTCGACCAATTTGGCATCGTACAATGTCTAATGTGAAACATCGCGATGTACAATGACATCATCTGTGGGGGGCGAGGGTGAGGGATGGTTGTTGTTAAATAATTTATTCATAACGAATTAATTAATTGTAGCCTACCGTTTCCACCAGTGCTTAATTTGAATCAGATTTTGGATTTTTGCGTTCCGGTATTTGATTTTAAAGATCCAGCATTAAGTCCATTAGAAGGTGAGTGCGTGCAGACAAGACAGAGCAAGCGCGGGTTTATGTAGATGCATTTGGAGGATGTGTGCTAGTCCTTAACGTATTTTCGATCAGTCAGCTTTTTTAAGTTTAATATCGCTCTGTTAAACTGTTAAACTGTCACAGTCTATGGGAAAATCCAAAGTTCTATACTGTTCCAAATAGTCCAAGCTGTTCTAAAGCATCCCAATTACCCCGATTCTTTGGGAACAGCTGTTTTAATCAACTCAACAGGTGAAAAACAGATGCTCTCTGCTGTTGGTTTGTGGACAGTCATGGGTAAGACAAAGAGCTCACTGAGGAACTGCGGCTGCGCATTATGGCTACTCACAAGTCAGGAAAGGGCTATAAGCAGAGGTGGAAAGTAACGAATTACATTTACTCGCGTTACTGTAACTGAGTAGTTTTTTTGTGTACTTCTACTTTTTAAAGTAACTTTTAAATTTTGTAATTTTACTTTTACTTAAGTATGTTTTGATTTCAGTATTGTACTTAACTACATTTTAAATATTATCCGCTACTGAGTAAAAATAAATAATAATAAAATAAATTAATTAAAAAAAAAAAATGTGTGGAGGGAAGGAGGGGATCGCGCACCTGAAACTACTGATTGCTTGATGAGCGGGAGAACAAACGCAGCGCAACTCAAGAAAGATGGAGACGGACAAGGCACAGTTTTGAGTCTTACATATGAGAGTTACATATGAGTCAGAACAGATTTCTGCCAGCTTATTCTAAGCAGTTTCAGTAACTCGTGAAGTAAGCTGACTTAAATAAAAAATATTTTTATATAATTATTAATGATATTATATGTTTTGTATGTAAGTAATTGCATGTTTCCGTAAAAGAGCTGGCGAATCTGTGAATCAGTTTTTGAACCGGTTCGTAAAATGTTCTATGCGAAAGAATCAATTCGAGCAAAAGAATCACTTTCATTGCTACCGTCGCTGACTGACCACAATAATAATAATATAATTAATACGCTGATATTTAAATTACAAAAATTAAGAATTTAATATTCGAACTAAAGGAATTCTCGCCCTAGCGCAAGAATACATTCTCCACTAAGCACGCAGTGGGGTTTCTGTGCGCGCGTAAGGATTATCACTCGACCTTCAGCTTCTGTCTTCGATGTGAGGCAAAAATAAGCAGGAAAAGTACATGTTTTATTTTTTGGTCATTACTACTACTTCTTTAATATTTGAGTCCTAGCATAAGGAATATTTTTAAATTGTTAAATCAGTGTTTTAAACGTTGGCTCTGATCAGTAACGGTAATGTTAGTCATTTAAAATCTTCAAAAAGTTTAAAATTTAGGTTTCATTTGATGGTACAGTGTATTTTTTTATTTATTTTTTGTTAACGTTAGCTGGTTGTTTACGTTACTGTTATTCGAAAGACGTGTAATTTGATGGTGAAAGAGTTATTGATGCGGTAAGTAAAAATGTTGCCAACTTTATCCATTTTCGACCCATAGTGCAATATTTTTAGTTAGTTTTTATATACATTGTCATAATTCAGAAACAGATTCATAAGGACTAACGGTTAAAGTGACCCAACCCCCTCCGAGCACTGTTCGTCTGCCCAACAAACACAGAACGTTGCCTCAACGTAGCCAACCTTTTAGCAACATTGTAACAACATGGCTAAAAGGTTGTTGGTTCTACGTTGTGTCGTCAGGTTGTTACTACATTGTCATAATGTTGCCATTCTACCACGGTTCAGGGCCATCTATGAAAGTTGTGCTTAGGCTGTCTGGACAACCACATTTACTCATCACTGTTCCAAATTGAACAGACCGTTGGGCTGTTATTCTTCTTCAAGCCAGGATTCGAGTGTATTGCTTTTAATTTCTCTCAGATAAATTAGATATGTAAATATCCAAACAAAACCTATAATTCTCGTGTCCAATGTGTTTATTTGTTCTGTTAATAAACTGAATGGACAGAATAGATGATAATTCACACACCGAGTGATAGTTTGCGATCGAGTTTGGTGTAATGCTAACTGTATTTCTGTCAATATTCAGATATCTTTATTGATATTTAGGAAAAAGCGTTGGTAACACTTTATAATAACTATCCGTTATAACTAGTTAATAGATCATTAATAAACTGTTAGTTAATGATTTATAAATGACTTGTTAAATAACAGTTAATAATTTGTTATATATTTACAACTGTGCCTTATAGATGGCCAATAGATAACTTACAAACTGTTAGTTAACAAGTTATAAATGACTTGTTAACTGTATTTTAATGATTTATAACTATACCAAATAAATTAGTAATAGATCATGAACAAGCTGTTAGTAAATTACTTACTAAAGACTTGTTAAGTATCAGTTAATAGTTTATATATGTTATTGGGACGTTATTCTAAAGTTCCAACTATTCTTCATTTATGAACTGTTAGTAAATGAGGAATAGTTGCAACTTTAGAATAACGTTCCAATAACATATATAAGCTAATAACTAACACTTAACTAATATATTAACTCACACTTTACAGATCAGTTGTTCATAGTTTGCTAACCATCTACTAATACCAGTGAAACTTTGTAGAACAGCAAATGGATGGAACAAGTTCAAGCTACAGAAATTTGATGTGATATTTAAAATATAAAATTTTTGTACCTCAACCTTGTTCCACCCATAGGCTTTTCTGTGTACTGTATTTTACCAAAGAAACTCCACAGATGAAATGTTGAACATTGTGTTTAATGTATAGAAACACACATACTGAGCCATCACATGGCAGAACAGCAGTATACAACAGAATACAAACCCATGAGGTTTGGGCACTTTTTTGTACTTCCAGTAAAAAGAAAGCTACACCTGTGGACCATGCTGTGCACATGGACAACAATGGTGATGGTAAGCAAGACTGTTTGCTATCTTTTTATTAAAGATGTTTGATCAAGATAAAGTGCCCAAACCTCATGGGTTTGTATTCTGTTGTATACTGCTGTTCTGCCATGTGATGGCTCAGTATGTGTGTTTCTATACATTAAACACAATGTTCAACATTTCATCTGTGGAGTTTCTTTGGTAAAATACAGTACACAGAAAAGCCTATGGGTGGAACAAGGTTGAGGTACAAAAATTTTATATTTTAAATATCACATCAAATTTCTGTAGCTTGAACTTGTCCCATCCATTTGCTGTTCTACAAAGATTCACTGGTATTAGTAGATGGTTAACAAACTATGAACAACTGATCTGTAAAGTGTGAGTTAATATATTAGTTAAGTGTCAGTTATTAGCTTATGTATGTTATTGGGACGTTATTCTAAAGTTGCAACTATTCCTCATTTACTAACAGTTCATAAATGAAGAATAGTTGCAACTTTAGAATAACGTCCCAATAACATATATAAACTATTAACTGATACTTAACAAGTCTTTAGTAAGTAATTTACTAACAGCTTGTTCATGATCTATTACTAATTTATTAGGTATAGTTATAAATCATTAAAATACAGTTAACAAGTCATTTATAACTTGTTAACTAACAGTTTGTAAGTTATCTATTGCCTATCTATAAGGCACAGTTATAAATAATTTGCAAACTATTAACTGTTATTTAACAAGTCATTTATAACCCATTAACTAACAGTTTATTAATGATCTATTAACTAGTTATAACGGATAGTTATTATAAAGTGTTACCCAAATCTTTTATAAAAAGCATTAATTTCTGTCGGCGCCGATAGCCTTGTGGGCAGCGTGCCGACATACAGCACCATTGCGCTCCAGGTGTCCCTTGTTTGAATCCTGACTCGCGGACCTTTTCTGATTACGCCCCCCCATCTCTCTCCCACTTCGCTTCCTGTCATTTCTGATCTGGCCAAAGGACAAAAAAAAAGTATATATATATTAATGTTTTTGAGGGAACTGCAGTGGATAAATGTAATATTGTACACAACAAATGTACAAGATATAGTACGAAAACTGTAGAACTGTAGTATTCTGAACTTAACTTCAGTCTTCATTGTTCTTTAATAAAGAATTGTGCAACGTCTTGTGCTGTTAAGAAAAGGACCCTGACGAGCTGCCCATCACTGTTGATTGACAGGTCATCCGACACCCCGATCATATGCCCTCCACAGCATTGCTGTGGGCTCACCACGAGAAGTCGGTGGTGATTGACCAGTCACTCGCCTTCCTGGGAGGGATTGACCTGGCCTACGGAAGATGGGACGATTCCCAACACCGACTGACTGATGTGGGAAGTGTGAGAAGAAGCCCTCAGCACAGTCCTGCTCCATCCCCCAGCCTCACTCATGTAAGACCACCACTATTATACACTACTCTGTACATAAGCCTCACCAAGGCTGCATTTATTTGATTAAAATACAGTCAAAATGTATATATTGTCAAATATTTTTACAATTTAAAAAATGCCTTTTGTTCCCCAGATAGTTTTGGCACTTTTCTCCTTGATTTGTTATAACTTTTGGCAGTCTATAGTACTCCAAATGTTTTCCCGGTCTGACCGATTAGTACAACCCAAATCATGACAATTATTGACCATTTTCAGCAGCAATAATCAGCAAAATTTGTGCGTTTCGCCCGGTTCAGTGGCATTGTTTACATTCAGTGCCACCAATATGGCTGATTGATGACCCGTTATGAAAACATTCTATATGCTGATTTGATGCTCACAAAACATTTCTTAATATTATCAGTAGGGCTGGGTAAAAAATGTTGATTTCTCAATTTTAATTAATTCTCATTTTTACAAAACGATATTGATTCCTAAATCCCAAGTAAGCCTGTTTTCAAAAATCGCAATAAGCTTTGTTACTTTTAATATAAAACAAAGTGTCAGATTTCAAATTCTGTCCATTTTATTACAGTATTCATACAATAAATGGTGTTTTGGCGCTGTTTAATGTGGAGCAACAGATTGCTGTAGCACCTCAGGTTAAGAGAAGCGGCGCGTGAACTGATCATCGCCTCCGCTTTAATACCAGTTTCAGCATAAAATAAACATAAATAAAACAACTGAAGGTATGGTAAAAGAAATATTACAATTTACAGAAATCTGTATCCTGTCTCATGTAATCAGTGTTTCAACATCGCGGAAAGACGTCAATATAACAGCTTTTAAACAATGTCACGTAATGTCACATTTACCTCAGAAAAAAACATTTGGTGACCATGATCTCATTAGATAAAAACTTGAACAATGAACTCTAAATATATGTGCCATTTCTGTTCTTGAATATTTCATTTATGTTTGAATAATTCTGTCAAATTTTTATGACAACCACCTTCTAAATGTTTAAAAACAAATCAAAATCGAATCGCAGGTTTGTGAATCAGAATTCTTGTGTCAAAACCCAGCCGTAATTATCAGTGTTAAAAACACTTGTGCTGTTTAAGATTCTTTTTTTTTATATTAATTGGAATAACAATAAAAATTTGAAAATATAAATCCTTGTTATTTCTTAGTTATTTACATAGAGAGAAGGCAAATCAGTAATAGATGGTATCACTTCTCAGAGGCACAGAGGCATAAGTGAATTGGACAGGAATAAACTTCTTGTAAATGTGACCCATTGAGAGTGATAGCCCACAGTGGCCCTGCAATGTTTGTCAACATGCCATGCATATTGCCAGCTGGGTGTTTCTGATATCTGTCAAAGACCTCAATGGGGGAAGTCAACATGCACCTGACAGATGCCTGCTAAAGCCTCCTCTGAACATGTGTACTGATGCGCCAATCAGTATTGAAAATAACAATGCTTTAAAGCTACTCATTAAAATGTAATGTAAATGAATCTATAGGACAACTGCATATTTATTTGTGTGTTATGTTATGAAGTAATTGTATTGATCTGTGATTCATACTTGAAAGCATTGCCAGCTAACCTAAATTAAAATTGTAGTGATTTATATTGTGTAGCCGTTCTAACAATGGCACTCATAAAGGACCGGCCCAAACTGCATTTCAGTTGCGTGCTTACTGAGATTGATTTTGTGGCGGGCGATTCAGGGCCTCTGCCTTCTTATTCTTTTCTTTTTCCAACGAGCAAACGTAAAATTGCAATTACGGAGCATCTGGGGCACCCTTGAAGGGCCTGTGGTTGATAATTCTAGTCCTTCTCGCTGGGCCTTTCCTTCCCCCCTGAGAGCTGCATTAAACATAAAGGCCCTGCATGGATGAGTGAGTCAACAAATGACTGGGGCCACTAAATGGGAGCTTGATTTCGTCTATATGCCACCTCTCCCGGCCTGCTGCCTACCTGCCTGCCATTGTGTCATTAAATATGGGTCTGAGCTTTTAAATAAACATGATTTGAACCCAGATGACGGCACTTATTGCATTTACTAAGGGGCTTCTCTTAGCATGCTTGAGTGACTGTATCTATCAATGCGGGGCTCCTCAACTGTAAAATCTTTGCTAATATACATGAAACTGTTACAGCTGTTGGTCTAACCTTTCAAAACGTCTCCTAAGGAGCACAGTGATATTTGCACTTAATAAAATTATGCCCACCAGGAGAATAGTGCTCTGACATTTGCCATTTGTCAAGTCGAGGGCACTATGATCCCCCATGAGCCATTAACTCGCACACATCAGAGGGCATTTTACCCTCGTTCAGACTCCGCGCGGCAGACTGGAGTCACTTACACTGTCGTTTAAGTCATAGCTTCCCTGGGCTGATGCTGCACGGGTGGCCATTACCGCTCCTTGTGTACTGCGTGCTGACAGCTAGCCTAACATATCAGCCATATAGATAACAAGGATTTTTAATGGTTCAGAGTGTGTGTGGGAAAGGTTGTCTTGGTTGTTTGGCCCTGGATTGTGCACCAGTGAGAGTTTAGACTAAAGAGTTCTCAGTCCATTAAAAAAATAAATAAATACTAGACAATGTAGATAGAATCAAGGCAGACAGACGTTTTATGCATTGCATGCAATAAATGTGAGATGGTGTGTTCAAAATACTATACTAAAGGTGCCCAGATGGTAATATTTGTTTAAGTGTAAGTGTTCCCACAATAATGGAAAAACTAGAAATGTTAAATATGTGAAATCTAGAAATAGATAAGTCATGGAAATTAATAGCATTGTATATAAACCGGGAGTCATGTATTTCTAAAGTTTCTAAAGTGAAATGAAATGTTTCAGTTAAGTTAAAAGATAAAGAATAGTTCACCCAAAAATGAAACTTTGGTCATTATTTACTAAAGAAGATACTTTGAAGAAGTTTTGGTGGCCATTGACTTCCATTGTATGGACAAAAAAACACAAAGACATTTCTCAAAATGTCTCAAAATGTTCTTTCATGTTCCACAGAGGAAAAAAGACGCAGGTTTGGATCAAAATGAGGGTGAGTAAATGCAGATAGACCTTTTCATTTCTGAGTGAACTATCCCTTTAGTGCTTTTACTAGTATTATTGGAATACAGCTATTAGCTTCACAGCTTATTAAATAACAAAATGCATGATGTCTTTTCGGTCTTATCTGAGTTACATATATGTGTTCATTTTTGTTCTGTAGCAGTCAGTTACAATGGTGGAGGAGAGCGGGGAAATGAAATTTCATGTGGTGGTTGAAGAAATTCAGGCTGGAGAAGGAGGAGCAGGGGGAGCGGGAGATTCAGGCTCAGTGGAGGATCCAGGGGAGATCTGTGCGAACTTCACTTTGCCCTTCGTGGAGGAACAGGGAGAAAACAGCCTCACTCTGCCCACAGGAAGACTGCTAAGAACCCCCTCAGAGAAAAGTCACCACAGCTCTGATGGAACAGAGTCCAGTAAGAGAAATTCAACAAAATAAATATCATCAGACTCCAAGCTATTGAAATATAATTCGATTTTTTATATCTCTCTTTTATTTTGTGAAACTTATATTCTTTATAAATTTAATTTAATTTAAATTGAAAGTAATTTTATTACTTTTTAATACTTGTCATGAGAAACCTTTCCTTTTAGTGCTGATAGTGGTGTAGAAATGACAATCTTTACCTTTGAGTGCCTAAATACTATAAAGTGTCCAGTAATACAAGTCTGACATGAATAGAACAGCTGCTTTGCTGCACTTAACAGAGGCTGTGTTTCTGTGTATTCTGTGTGTAGAGCATTACAGTAGGAATAGTCTTAATTCCAGGACACCTCTCACTCGGGAATGTTACAGCAAAAGCTTGTCTCTGCATTCCAGTGATTCGTACTCTCTCGGTCTGCATCACTCTCTCCCCCTGCCTTACGGTTAGTACACACATACAACCAAACACATCTGTATGACATGTATATACTGACACTTTAAAAGATAGTTCACCCAAACATGAAAATTCTGTCATTAATTACTTACTCTCATGTTGTTCCAAACCTGTAAGACCTTTATTCATCTTCGGAACACAAATTAAGATATTTTTGACGAACTCTGAGAGCTTTCTGACTATGCATAGACAGCAACGCAACTACCAGGTTTAAGGCCCAGAAAGGTAGTAAGGACATGGTTAAAATAGTGACATCAGTGGTTCATCTGTAATTTTATGAAGCTACGAGAATACTTCTTGTCCACAAAGAAAACAATATTCAACTTTATTCAACAATTTCTTCACTATGCATTCATAAAGTACCACGATGTATGCATGCCTTTTGGCTTATAATGTCCATGTCTCTTAGTTCATCGTCTGTATATTCTGGTTCAAATAAGTAAGGCCTAGCAAAAAATTGCAAGTCATGTTTATGAAGACTGTTTTATGTTAAATGTGTGTCGTCTTCTGCTTGTAAACAAGGCACAGTGCACGGCAGAGACTGACACAGAAGAGAAGGAATTGTTGAATAAAGTCATTATTTTTGTTTTCTTTGCACACAAAAAATATTCTTGTAGCTTTATAAATTAGAAAAATACTGCTGAACCACTGATGCCACATTAACTATTTTTAGTTGAGTTTCATTTGAGAAGGTTTCAGTTGCATTATTGTCTATATTGAAGGTCAGAAAACTCTTGGATTTCATCAAAAAAATCTTAATTTTTGTTCCAAAGATGAACGAAGGTCATAGTCAATGACAGAATTTTTTGGAGGGAACCTTGTTCACTGAAGCTGACATAACATAAGCTGATATTTCATATATATGAATTGTGATATCATAACAGTTTATCTGTGTAATGCTTTATTTCTGTCTGTCTGTTTTAGAGACTAGTTCACTGAGAAGTTACATAGGCAGTACTGAACTCTGTGGAGAGGCTCGTTTCTGGCACGGCAAAGACTACTGCAACTTCATCCTCAAAGACTGGGTCAAACTCAACAAGCCTTTTGATGGTATGGAACAGTTTTACTAAACCCCAGATTAAGCATATCTGCAATATGACAACCCACAAACAGCCAAACTATCTTTTTTCGATTTATCTTTCAAAAGAGTAACGCTTTAGGCCTTTAGACAAAAACAAACTAGCAAACAAGACAAAACTGACAACTGCACTACACATTCTTTGATATCTTAAGTCAAATTCATCAAATGAAGCAATACCAACACAGGAGTGAGGAAAAGAAGACATAGAAGTTGTTTCCAACAATCCCATTCTGTAGTCGGTATGGGGTTATTTTCCCATCTCTATTCTCTTGCCAGAGGGAGATAACTTCATTTTTGCATCTCTGCTTTTGTGAATGTGAAGTCCTGGTTTTGCACATAGTGCCAACTGGGTAGGACACAGCAGGAGAATGGAGAAGTCTGATAGATGAATGTACTGAAATACTCTTAAGACGATCGTGCATTGTCAATGACGGTGAAAGAGAAAGACCACACTGTGATGGCTTCAAAAGGCCTGCCTGTCATCTTTGTATAATGGTTTGACTAATGTTATTATGGATTATAGTTGTTTATTTTTCTCTGGTTAAGATTTCATTGACAGGTATAAGACACCACGGATGCCCTGGCATGATATCGGGGTGCTGATTCATGGGAAGGCTGCTAGGGATATTGCACGACATTTCATTCAGAGGTGGAACTTTACAAAGGTAGGAAATTAAATGCCATCTCAGCAATCTCAGTGTTTCTCTTTTCAACAAGATTAAATAAAAAGGAAATGGAGATCTTTTGCTACCTAGATGTTTCTCTTGAGAAAAAGACTACTCAGAATTGTCAAGATATCAAAAATCTAAAGATTTTAATTAGTAGCATCATAAAAAAATTATCTGAGCTCTATATTAACTTTATAGCTCTATTCCCACAATACCTAAATAACTAATTTGTGTCTTTTTTAAACAGTTTTTAAAAAGAACATTTTGAGTTGAATTAAAACATTGGGAATAAGTACCTCCTGAGCTATTAAAGAGCAGTATACTTTTCATCTGAGGGAGTTTTACATTTAAAAGTACTATAAAGGAGTGTTACAAAGTGAATTGGGTATATATTGTATTGTATTGTTTATGCACTATGACTATAAAGCATATCTTCATGAATGTCCAGTAAAATGAGCTTTTTTAAATTGCTAGAAGGTGCACAAATACCACCTCCATTCAGAAGTCTAATTGTAAGAACTAAAGATCAGAGAGCAGACACGAAGCCGAGGTTTCCACCCTCGCTCAAGTCTTTTTGAAAAGCCATCTTTATTAGCTTGAGCTTAGCACCCCCTGCAGTTGCTCATTGTGTCCTGTTCTGAATGCCGTCAGCATTCAATGGCCGCCCGCACTCTCAGCCCCCTTTTAGAGCAATTAGAGGCCTTTTTACTTTGATTGTTCAGTAATTGAATTGGTTTGAGGCCTGTATGATTTCCTTTGGATTATGCCAGTCATATTTCAGGCTTGGCTACCGATCAGACACTCTGCTGGTGAATAATTAAAGGAGAGGAAGCCAGGTGTGTGTGTGCGGCAGAGGAGGACAAACAAAAGCCAGTTGAATGCCTCTGATGAGGTGTTTAGTGGAAATGAGAATTTACGGCTCAAAGACAGACTAGTCTCATTTATATCTTTTGCTGTTGATTAGGGAACGCCGCTCGACACATTCACAACAAAGAAAGTATTGTAAAGTGGGAACAATCCTGTCAGTGATTTCAGGCATTATGAGATATATTAGTGGACTTTTCATATGTATAGATAGTGCGTATATAAATGCACTACGTTCAAAAGTTGTCATAGGATTTTTTTTACTGCATCTCTTATGCATTTATTTTACAATAAATATACATAAATATTGTAAAATATTAATAAGATTTAAAATATTTTTTTCTATTTCACAATATTTAAAAAAGTTGCTCATTCGATTTTCATCAACCATTATTCCAGTCGAATTATCCTTCAGAAATAAATATAATTTTTTGATTTTGTGCTCAAGAAATATTTATTATTATCAATGTTGAGAATTGATATATTTTTTTGGAAACTGTTAATTTTTTTTACAGATTCTATGATTAATTGTTTAAAAGAACAGCATTTGCTTGGAATAGAAACCATTTGTAACATTGTAAATGTTTTACATTTATACTTTTGATCTTCTGATCATCTTTTTTGATGATTCATATAAAAAAATTCATACTGGTCCCAAAGTTTTAATCAGTAATGTGTATATGTGACCCTGGACCAAAAAAAAGTCATAAGTTACAGGGGGTATTTGTAGCAATAGCCAAGAAAACATTTTATGGGTCAAAATTATCGATTTTTTTATCATTAGGACATATAAAAACATAATTTTGATTAGTAATATGCATTGTTAAGAGCTTCATTTGGACAGCTTAAAAGGTGATTTTCTCAATATTTATTTAAAAAAAATTTTTTAATATTTTTTTACAGATTACAGATTTTTAAATAGTTGTATATTGGCCAAATATTGCCCTATTGTAACAAACCATGCATCAATGGAAAGCTTATTTATTTGTGACTGTTTTGTGGTCCTGGGTCACATATATACTAAGAACAATATTTGCCAATTAAAACAATTGTATTCACATTATAAAATATATCATCCTGCAGCCTTATCATCAAAATTTGTATTCAAAATAAATATATTTTGTATTAAACTAACATGCTATTTTCTTAGCAGCTATAGAATTAGCAGCTATTTTCAGTCCCATTTTTTATTAGCTGGCCTAAACTACTATGTATTTACATTTAAATTTAACCATTTGATACATTGCACTTATTGTGTATGCACATGTTTATACCTTGTACTATTCAAAAAATCTGCATGTAATTACATTTTTGTAATTACATTTGTAATTACACTGTAATAACATACCCATACCACAAAACCTGTCCCTAACCTTACCCATATCCCACCTCAATAGCAGTAAGTGTTTTGCAATATAGTATAGACACAATAAGTACATTGTACTTATTTTTATTTTTTTAAAGCCACCTAATATAAAGTGGGACCCTATTTCCCCTTTCCAACCATATGATCGGTGTTTTAACTTAACACTTATGTCCTGTACCTGTAATATGAAGAAAAAAAACCTGAATTAGTTGAAGTCAAGCCTTTTTTTTTAGAACTGTGGTGATTCAGACATGTGATTCACTATCAAGGTCACTGGAGTTATGAGTATCGCTTGGGCAGCTGCCAACAGCCCGTGAGCAGAGTTAATGTTAGTTCTCCCTCATCAGGGCTCAATGGATTTTAATCAACACATTATGCCAGTTGTTAATTGCCTGAGAACCATCTGTTTATAACCACACTGCCCAGATTACCGCTTACCCACAGTGTAAGCTGACATGGCGTACAGCTCGCTAATTTGCACCACGAGCACTTCCTTCATGAGGGGTGAAAACGTCAAGTAAAATAAAACTTCCAAAGAAACTCCAACTTAAGCGAACAAAACATTTTTTGTGTCTTTTGTTGTAGTGACACTTTTATACAGAACAGAACAGAAAGTCTAGATGAATCGAGAACAAAACTAGTGTGACCAAATATTGTGGAAAGCATTGAAAATACTGTTTCTTCCGTATGTAATTGGTAGAGGGTGGCAACATCGTTTCCTTTGTTTCCCAGAAAACAAAGCTCGTCTCATGTTCAAACGACCTTTGAACCATGTTCCCGGCCCAGTTGAAAACAGTCTGAGTATAGTCTAGTTAGGACAATAGCCATTAAAAACCTACTTTCGGCAAACCTTCGCACACATGGCCATCAATTTACTGTAATCAGCGGCACTGTCTAAGATTAAACAGAGGAACAGAGACTTTTGTTCAGTCTCAAACAAGTGCTCTATCTCTGGGGAGTGGAGGTACCAGGCAGGGGTTGATGGTCAGCCCAACAGGCTATCTGGATGTGGCACAGTAATTAGCGCTCTTTAGGGGTGTGATTTTGGAGTCAACGTCGGGCGTTCTGTCTGATCCCAATCAACTCTCCTTTTATTTGCTAGCTGGTGAAGAAGCGGTCGGGGGCGACGTGCTACCCCTGCCTCATGCCCAAGTCTCTCTCCGCACCCATGGTGCCAGCTGAGTACAGCGGCAAATCAACACAAGCTAATGTTCAGGTGAGATATCACCACCAAACCACATGGGTTCCTGCTTTGAACGGCCAATATTGCCGAAATTATCCATCATTTTTCAAGAATCATTTTAAAATTTATGTTTGCACTAATACATGTTTAGAAATATGCTGTGTGATAAACCATGTGATTCTTTTTCCCCAAACAAACTAAAACAAGGTTTTGAGGTCTGTGTGCCAGTGGTCTATTGGGACAAAGGTCCATGAGGAGTCCATTCATTTAGCCTACGTATCAGCCATCCAGAACAGCAAACATTTCATCTACATAGAGGTAAATATATCACCACCAATATACATCAACTGCACAGTTTGTGATCAAAGGTGCAGAGTAAAAGTTTTTTTTTTTTTTTTATAGGGGCACTTTTATTTTTATTTACCCAGTTATTCATCTGAAATGTAAAATATTGTTTATCATATATCAGGGCAGAGTTCTTTTATTTTCTTTTAATTTGCATTCATATACTGAAGATCACATTATAGAAACAATAATTTTTATTTAGCTAGGAAAAGTGACTGTAATGCCACAATATATATTTTGAATTTATATTTCAAAAGTGCTGTTTTATTCTAACTTTATATTCATTGAAGAATCCTGAAAAAACACATTATTAGGTCACATTATTAGGAATAGAAAAATAATATTAAGGAACAAATAGTTAAAATAATAATAAAAAAATTAAAAATAAACACATTTATTTAGCAAGGAAACAGTGACTGTAATGTTTCGCAAGTTTTAAAGATCAAATTTAAATTTCAAAATGCTGTTTTATTCTTACTTAATATTCATTGAGGAATTTTAAAATAAATATAAATATAATATATTTTAAATTTGAAAACAGTTGTATTGCACAGTAAAAAAAATTAGGGGTGCAGTAACTGTGTATAAAACTTTTATTTTATTTGATAAACTTTTATTTACCCAGTTATTGACCTAAACTATATTATATTATTTATCGTAAATCTGGCATATTTTATTTAAATTTTCATTTAAATACTGAAGGTTGCTTTATAGATATAGAAAAACAATATTAATGAACTGGTTCCAAAACAGTAAGTAAATAAATACATAAATACATTTATTACAGTACATGTATATTTATTTAGCAAGGAAAAGTGACTATAATGCTACAAAAGATGTAAATATATTTCTAATTTATATTTCAAAAGTGCTGTCTTATTCTAAATTTATATTCATTGAAGAATCCTGAAATAAAATATATTAAAATAGAAAACAGTTAGATTGCACATTTATTGTAAAATTGTTTTTAGGAGCGCAGTAACCATGCATTCATTTTATGAACTTTTATTTAGCCAGTTATTCATCTAAAATATATTATATTATTTATCATATATCAGGGCAGATTTCTGGTTATGCTTTATTTAAATTTCCAATCACTAGAAATAAAACAATAGCATAAATGAAGAAGAAAAGAATAACATTTGTATATGTATACTTATTAGCAATGAAAATTAACTGTAATGCTACAGAAATATATTATAATATATTATATTTCTAATTTATCTTTCAAATTAGCTGTTTTGTTCTAACTTTATATGCATTAAAGAATCCTAAAAATAAAATATATGTGACTCTGGACCACAAAACCAGTCTTAAGTAGCATGGGTATATAAAAAATACAAAAATGACCAAAAATACATTGTATGGGTCAAATGTTTCAATTAGGATAATTGAATAATTGATTAAGTAAAGATCATGTTCCATGAAGATATTTAGCAAATTTCCTACCGTAAATACATCCAAACTTAATTTTTAAATAGTAATATGCATTGCTAAGAACTTAATTTGGACAACTTTAAAAGTGATTTTCTAAATATTTTGCTTCTTTTTTGCACCCTCAAATTCCAAATATTGTCCTATCCTAACAAAGCGTAGATCAATGGAAAGCTTATTTATTCAGCTTTCAGATGATGTATAAATCTGCTAAAAAATTGACCCTTATAACTGGTTTTGTGGTCCAGGGTCATATATAAAATTAGAATATAGTTGAATTGCACTGTAAAATTGTTGTAATGTTTCAATTTTCATTATGCAAATGCAGCCATGATGAGCATAAGGAACTTCTTTCAAAAATATAAAAAATAAATTATACCGACCCCAAATATTTGTTTGGTAGTGTGTAAATATATACAATATCATAATGCTACAGATGCACTGCCTGTGCCACATTTGCACGGGTTTAGTATTAAATTCACTTCATCTCTCTTTCAGTCATCCTTCTTTCCCTTCTATCTCTTTATCTCTCAGAACCAGTTCTTCATCAGTTGTGCTGACAAATCCATCCACAACAGCATTGGAGATGCGCTGACGGAGAGGATCCTGCGGGCGTACAGGTGCATCATGACAACAGATACACTTGTATACAAACATGAACACAAAAACATCATTGGGCACACATAACTACATTTCATTTCGGCCACAGGGATAAAAAAAAGTTTCGGGTCTATGTGGTGATGCCCCTGCTGCCCGGCTTTGAAGGTGACATCTCGTCAGGGGGAGGCCAAGCCATCAAAGCAATCATGCACTTTAATTACAGGTAATAACCCAGCAAACATGCGTCTTCTGTAATCACCAAATTGCCACAATTAAGGGTAAAAATGCAGCCTGGACGGCCGCTCGCGGCAAATTACACGTGTAACAACAGACCCTGCTCCTCACGGGCTACAGAGAGATGATTACAGCCCCAGCTTGGACCCTCAACACTAGGCTAGATAAGAGGAGCTGTGAGGGTGCTGTGGTCACTGGGGTTCAGCGAGCAATGTGATTGGTCAGGTGAAAAAGAATTAAGACATATGATTGGTGCAAGACAGGAAGTAGATGAAATGAAACCCCTCTTTCTCCATTTCAGGACAATGTGCCGAGGGGAGCGCTCCATTATTGAGAGGCTCAAATGTGTGAGTAAGTAGACTAGTATGTACAAGTATAAACCTACTCTATAGATCATATCCATCAAATGTGGATTGCATAATTGTAAATCATTGTAACAAGACAAGGATGAAGAAAGTGTGTGTATGTATTTGTCTGCAGTGGCAGATTGCTGGATCAAGTACATCTCATTCTGCAGTCTGCGCACTCATGCTGACCTGGATGGGCGTCTGGTCACTGAACTCATTTACGTGCACAGCAAGCTCATGATCGTGGACGACTGCACTGTCATTATTGGTCAGCCTCTCTGCCCACACACATATAGAAAAGTAAAATTGGGTCGTTCTCAGAAAATAACACCATTTGTGCCAGAAAATTTGAGGGATTTTATTCTTTATTATTGCATTTGAAAACATTACTGCTGAACGGAAAAGACAGAAATATTTTCCCATGTTAGGCCCAAAATAGCAGTGTCATAACCATATATCCTGCTTGATATTCAGTTTGGTAGTTGCCAAAAAAAAATTGTTTACTGGCTAAAAATTACTACTAAGACGTCTTTGGAAAAATAACTGCATATTTAAATAAATAAAAAAATGCATATATATATATGCATATATATATATATTATTATATATTTATATAATAATATATATATGCTAATATATATATATAATAATATATATATATAAAGTACAGCAAAGACAGCAAAGTTTTGAAATATTAATTATTATTTAAATTTTACTTTTAAAATGTAATTGATTCCTGTAATTTCTAAGATGAATTTTAGCATCATTACTCCAGTCACATGATCCTTCAGAAATCATTCTAATATTCTGATAAGCTGCTCAAAAACACACACACACACACACACACACACACACACACACACACATATATATATATATATATATTAAATATTAAATATTATATATTTAAAATATTATTGTTATTATTATGTTGAAAACAGCTGAGTAGAATTTTTGTCAGGCTTATTTGATGAAAAGATATTTCAGAAGAACAGAATTTATCTGAAATAGAAATCATTTATAAAATTATAAACATCTTTATCATTATTATAAAAGCAAAAAGTGACTCCAGGCTTTTGAATAATGCTACAGAAGCTTTTTATTTCAGATAAATGCTGATCTTTGGATCTTTCTATTTATCAAAGAATCCACAATAATAATAACACAATAATAATAAATGTTTTCTGAATGGCAAATGTGACTGGAGTAATGCTATTTCACAATATTGTTGCTTTTGCTGTATTATGGATCAAATAAATGCGGGCTTGGTGAGCAGAAGAGACTTCTGCTTAATTAATTAATTTTAAAAAATCATAAAAAACTTAATTAATAAAAAAATAATTTATAAGTAAATATTAAAATATCTTACATCTATATGTTAATCTTTAGTGTCACATGATCCTACAAAAAACATTCTGATATTCAGATTTGGAGTTTAATTATTATTTAATGCATCTTTGGTTAATTAAATAATTATAGAATAATTAATACAATTATATTCTATTAATAATATAATATAATCATATTTTATAATATTAAAATTATATTATTTTTTATAATATTTTATTATATTAATAATTAATTATTTTAAAATAATTAAAAAAATGACTGACATTTATATTTTGAATTGTAGTGTATCACAGTTTTGAAATAACAAAACAAAAAGCAACAAAAGCTTATTTCATCAGTGATACTTTTTTAAAATAGGCATTACATTAGCATATTAGAATAATTTCTGATAGGTCATGTGACACTGAAGATTGGGATAAAAGTGAAAAATTCAGTTTCACTATCACAAGAAGATGTATTGAAATAGTTTTTTTTTTCCCCTAATTGTAATAATATTTCACAATATTACTGTATTTTTGATCATATGAATTCAGCCTCGGTAAGCATAAGGCACTGTATAAAACACAAAAATATTATATGTTAAGTGTGTGCACATAGAATGATCTTGCACCTTATGTTGTTTGAAGTGTTTAAGCTGTAAAGCTGTTCGTCGCCACTAGGGGGCACTGCACTCATACAAAACGCATGTAAGTGCGGACATGTGCAGAATAACAAACATCAACAGATGTTTATGAAAAGCGAAGTCACGCCTGTCTCCTCGATCATCACAAATGCATTATTAAAATCCCATTAACGTCGCTCAAATCCTGTTTGTCTTTATCAATTCCAATTATCCGCGTATCCTTTTGAATAGGCTTTGAAGAAGAAAAATGAGAAATCTCAGGGTTTTTCACTGATATGTCCTTGAGGCTGTCTGTAGAGGTCACACCCCAATACAGATCCAAAACACGCTCCCAACGCTCCCCACGGCATTAACCATGATAGTAGGAAAAGGGAAAGTGTCTGATAGGTATCTGTGATCTCCTTAGGCTCTGCAAACATCAATGACAGGAGCATGCTGGGGAAGAGAGACAGTGAAATGGCTGTGGTTGTTGAAGACACTGAATTCCAGCCCTCTGTCATGGATGGAGAGAGTTATCAGGCTGGCAGGTTCACTCTGTCTCTACGAGAGGAGTGCTTCAGGTCTGCTTTCCTGTTACACGTGAGCTACATGACAACAGGATTTCCCTTTGCAGTGGGAGATTTACAGTCCTGTCCAAATACATCATTGATATTCATTGGGTGAATCCCACAAACAAAAGTCTGGTTCTATTTTGACAGAATTTCCATGAAGAAATTCAAGCCTATTTTATGACTGTTTTTGCCGCAATATACATACATACATACATATACAGTATGTATATATATATATATATATATACATATATATGTATATCATTACAGAAATAACTAATAGAACATTAGTTTTTTTTGTATTTAAAAGAAGATCAGCAATACACAATATTATCATGCTAATTATTACTTAATTATTTACTTAGTTGTTTAGCTGGAGAGTGAACCAACTTCAGGGTATGGCCTATGCAGCAGCCTATGTCATATTTTATAAACTATACATTATGTTGAAGTCAGTTTTGTTTGTTATTGTCATACATTAATGGACAGATTTAACCTTATTTATTTCTATATGTTGATTGATGTGCAGATTATTTTTATTAATTAAACAATTGATAAAAACAAGTATTGACATACAGCAGGGTCATCATATCAAAGAGGTTAGGGAAACATTATAATGTTATACAAACCAAAAACTTTCTTTTCCATTAAAAAAACTTTGGCTAACCAAAAATAAACATTAACAAAATAAAGTTTTAGGAACCAAAAAAACATTCATCGTAGTAACATCAGGGAAACGTTAGACTAGCATTAGAACAATGTTCTGGGAACCAAAAACTAACATTCTGGGAATGTTAAGAAAACTTTCCTGGCTATCTAAAAACAAACCATAAAAAATAATGTTCTGCGAACCAAAAACTAACATTCTGGGAACGTTAAAATAACATTATACAATCCAAAAACGAATGTTCTATTTCTGTAAAAAAAAAAAAAAACTTTCTTGGCTAACCGAAACAAAACCTTAACAAAATAGTGTTTTGGAAACCAAAAAACGAACCTTCATTATAGTAACGTTAGGGGAACGTTAAATTAATGTTTTGGGAACGAAAAATTAACATTTTGGGAACGTTAAGAAATCTTTCCTGGCTAACTGAAACCAAACCTTAACAAGACAATATTTTGTGAACCAAAAGCTAACATTCTGAGAACCAGAAAACGTTCATTATAATAATGTTAGGAAAACGTAAGAATAATGTTCAGGAAACGTTAAAATAACATTATACAAAACAAAAACTACCATTCTATGTCCGTTAAGAAAAATTTCCTGGCTAACCAAATACTAACCATAAAAAATACTTTCTGGGAACTAAAAATTAATGTTCATTGTACTAATGTTAGGGGAACATTAGATTAGCGTTAGAAAATAGCTAGAATATTGTTCTGGGAACCAAAAACAGTAAGAAAACTTTCCTGGCTAACCAAAAACAAACCCTAAAAATAACTTTCTAGGAACCAACAACTAATGTTCTATTTCAGTTAAGAAAACTTTCCTGGCTAACCGAAAACAAACCATAACAAAATAACATTTTAGAAACCAAAAACCTAACATTCATTATATTAACATTAGGAGAACGTTAGAATAATGTTAGAATAACTCTCTGGGAACCAATAAATAGTGTTCTAGGAACATTAAGAAAACTTTCCTGGCTAACCAGAAATACAAACCATAAAGAATAACATTCTGGGAACATTGAAAAAACATTATACAAACCAAAAACTAACATTCTATTTCCATTAAGAAAACTTTCCTGGCTACACACACACAAAAAAAAAAAAACCTTATCAAAATAATATTTTGGGAACCAAAAACTATCGTTCTGGGAATCAAAAACGTAACGTTCATTATACTAATGTTAGGGGAATGATAGATTAATGTTAGAATAATGTTCTGTGAATCAAAAAAAGTAATGTTTTGGGAATGTTAAGAAAACTTTTCTGGCTAACAAACAAAACTTAACAAAATAATGTTTTGTTAACCAAAAACTAACGTTTTGGGAAACGATCATTAGTTTAGTTTGTTAGGGGAACGTTAGATTACCATTAGATTAATGTTAAGAAAACTATCCTTTAACCAAAACCAGACCATAAAAACTAACTTCTGGGAACAATAAAATAACATTATACAAACCAAAAACTTTACATTACCAAAGAACATCATCATTTACTCAGTCTAGCAAGAGTTTATGCACTCCCGAAGTCATCTACACTGTATAATGAATAAATCTCTTATACTTTGCATGTACATCTGCACTTTATTGTTTATGATGAGACGATTCAGAGAGCAGAATTCAGTCAGCGCATGCGCGCACTGAACAACAAAACTCTCTCAAACTCAGTCATTTAAACATCTGTAATTGGCCAAACTCAACAGAATCGTGTATGATTGGTTATAACGCGCAATACTGCAAAAATGGGGAAAAATAATGGAACAAATAAGGCTTAATAATAATGAGGTAATAATCTTCACTAAATAAAACATAAAAAAGGTAATTGCAACTTTTTTCTCGCAATTGTGAGCTTACGTCTCACAATTCTGACTTTTCCTCAGAATTGCTTCATATAAACTCACAATTCGGACTTTTTTTCTCTCAGAACTGTCAAATATACACAAAATTGCGAGTTATAAAGAGAGAATAGCTAGATATAAAGTTTATATCTCACAATTCTAAATGTATAACTCGCAATTGTGAGTTTATATCTCACAATTCTGACTTTTTTCCTCAACTTTATGTCGCAATAACCTTTTTAAATTTTTTATGCATTGGCAGAAACGGTCTCCCAAATCTATTGGCACTGCCTTATTTGCTCTATTACATTAGAAAGTGTTATTTAGAGTGTGAAAGCAATCTGTTTTTTTTTTTAAGACTTGTACTTGGCTTGCTGGGAGACAATATAGACATCAACGATCCTATCAGTGACCGATTCTACAAGGAAATCTGGATGGTGACTGCAGCCAAGAACGCCAGTGTGTATGACAAGGTAAATAAATCACTCAGAAAAGGTAAGAGCCACCGAAAGAGCACAGCACTGACCTTCATCACCGTATACTCTAAATAGCCCTTCATTCTCAAAATAGAGCTTCCTTTTATCTCTGATCTTAGAAATGCGATTAACCAGCTCAATAGAGACGCATGTTTACTTGTGCTCTGATTATACCTTTGTGTAATTAAAATGCTTTAGCAATCCAGTATTTGAATTTATATATATATATATATATGTGCTTAATAGGTGTTTGTTCGGAATAGTTACCATCACTGGCTTTCTCTGCAGGTCTTCAGATGTTTGCCCACTGATGCAGTCCTAAACTATAAGATTCTGAGGGACTACATGTCACGTCCTTGCATGGCCACCGAAGACCCAACACAGGCCTGTGCTGAACTGAAGAAGATACGAGGTTTTCTGGTCCAATTTCCTTTATACTTTCTGTCTGAAGAGAACCTTTTTCCTTCCTTCAACTCTAAAGAGGGAATCATGCCTATCGAGCTTTGGACATAGACTCTTTGAACCTGTAATGGCTGTCCTCTTGTTTGATGCATCTTATCTAATGATGCTATATGTGCTGTCAGTAGCATGCATGTACTTCTGTAGAGCAAAAACTACCTCTGAGCTATCTATAGATGTGTGCCTAAACCTTCATTCTTCTGCTGTTTATCTGTTGTCCCTGTAGGTTTATAACTGAACTCTCTCTTAATCAAATATAGAGACTGCAGCTGCTGTAAATAATTAACTTTCCTCTAGTAATTATTACTTTATATGTGCATAGCTGTTTTCAGATCTTCCTGATAATTAATCTAGGAATAAATGCTTAAAATCAGAACGCAACCAGGTAATATCATAGAGACTTTTAATTTAAAAGCACGCAATAAATTGCTGCAATTTTCGTTTTTACAAAAGTATATTATTTCAATATATTATTTAAATTAATCTTATAACTTAACATATGGAGCTTGATTATAATAATTAAACATTTGGAAAAGTCACAGTCACATGAACACATAATACAGTTACATTCACTGTCTTGCATTAATGTATGCAAGTCTTTGCATTTTATAAACTGTAAGCCCAGTTTTACAACACAAGATAATTGTGGAGCTTACGAACACCCATGTAATGAAGACAAATGATGGTGGCACAAAGACAAACAAGGAGAACGCTATGGCTTTGGCTAGCTGTTTCACATGTACTGTACCATGTGAATTCCCTAACCATTACATCTATATTTCAGATTATTAGACTCTTATGTTACATTACATAAACTTCCTGAGGACACTTTACAGCTGCTCTTTTATCAAAGCTATTTCTCATTGACAAAACAATGCTCTGTGAAAATTTTCCACCACAGTAGAGTGAGCATAGTCGAGTAACACATTTCAAACTGATGTTAATGTTTTTGAATAAGCAAAAGGTGACTTCAGTGGGTGCAGGTGATGCTTTAAGCAGCAGAAACACCTATGTGAAGCTAATACAAAGGATCATAAAGAAGCCAATACAAAAGATTTAGCCAAACAATCCTTTCTTGAGAGGAAAATCTGGAAAATTAGCAAGCAGTTTGGCTTCAGATATCAATCAGGTCATCGCCGCTTTCGTCACTTTCCACTGTCAGTTGGCGAGTCCACCATTTCTTGACTTCAGACCCTGAGGAGGCCTCATCACTCACAGGGTTCATCTTACACACCATGGACTTCACACTTGTGCGCCCTGCGGGACAAACACAACACTGTGATGAGTCACGGGTTAACCAGTCACACAAACACGTCAATGTGCAGAATACTAAACACATGGACAAAGAAACAACAACCAAGCTTTTGTTCTTAATTCTTTGCAAGAAACATGGGAAGAAATTTGGTAATTGTTTATTACACACATATATATATATATATATATATATATATCAGTGGTTTTCTGAAATGAGGCAGCAAAGTCCTCAAAGGTTTATTTTTTTAAAATCAAATGTCAATTCATGTCCTAGTGCGATGGCGCTTTAGTGGCATGTAAAAAAAAAAATTTAAGTTTAGGAGATAAAAGTCATAATATTTAGAAAATAAAGTCAAAATTGTGAGAATGAAGTTGAAATATTTTGAGATAAATATTGCCAGCCACCGCAATCGCAATAATTTTGTGCTTTGTTGCATTTAATATAACACAGCTCAGCTTTCTAATTCTGTCAATTTTTTTGCATAATTGCAAAGAATTATCATAATTTTGACTATTCTCAAAACTTTTCGACTTTTTCCGAAACATTTTGACTTTATTCTCGTTAATTTTGACTTTATTTTTCAAAATATATCGACTTTATTCTCGTAATTTCGACTTTATTTGTTTTTAAATATTACATTTTTATTCTCGTAGTATTTCGACTTTATTCTCATAATCTTTATCTATTTTTTATTTTACTTGGCATTAAAACACCATCATATCCAAGTTATTTTCCTGGTTAAATAAACATTACATACAAAATTTACATTCCTAGTGTAATCAATATTCTATTTATTGAAGCCAAGTACGAATCTCATCAAGTTAGTGTTTTGAAGCATTTACATTTATTCCAAAATAATAACTCAAGGCAGTAACAATTGAATCACTATATTATATTTGTCAACTTATGTTCAGCTATTTTTTTAATAGTTAACTTTTAACCATTTTTTTTCGATCATCAGTCATCAAAGCTCAGTAAATACTGTTCACAGACATAGATTTACTTTATATTTCACCAAGCTGATTGCTTGCCCAAAGTTAGTGGGATCATACAAAATGCAATTATTTTTAATTTAGTACCTACCTGAATAAGATATTTCACATAAAAGATGTTTACATATAATCCACAAGTGAAAATAATAGTTGAATTAAAAAAATTACCCTATTCAAACTTTTACATACACTTGATTCTTAGTACTGTGTTGTTACCTTAATGATCTAGATGTTTTTTTGTTTTTGTTATAGTTGTTCATGAGTTCTTCAGAAAAATCCTTCCGATCCCAAAATTCAGCATTTTTGTGTATTTTAACCTATTCCAAAAATGACTATGATTTTGAGATCTTTTTCATACTGAGAACAACTGATCTTCTGTAGCTTATAAAGGGCAGAACTAAATGAAAAACATATAATATTTGGCAAACAAAGAAAAACGTATACATCCTAATTCCATTCAAAAGTTAACACCCCTGGCTCTTAATGCATCATTTTTCATTCTGGAGCACCATATTCAAATACAGGGTTCAAATACACAAAAATGCTGAAAAACCAATTAATCTATGGGATCTGAAGGACTTTGCTGATAAACAGCGGGCAGTTTAACTGTTCAGGACAAACAGGGACTCAAGAACAAATAAACTAAACTAAAAAACACAGCTGTGCATAATTTAACTAACAACACAGTATTAAGAATCAAGTGTATGTAAACTTTTGAACAGGGTCATTTTTATAAATTCAACTATTATTTTCTCTTGTGGACTATATGTAAACATCTTTTATGTGAAATATTTGATTCAGGTCAGTAGTAAATAAAAAATAGTATGCATTTTGTATGATCCCTCTTATTTTGGTCAAATAATTAATATTAAAATTTTTTGCATATTTATATATATATTTCTAATACCCATTCCACTGCAGTATAATTGTGACCCTGGACCACAAAACCAGTCATAAGGTTAAATTTTACAAAACTGAGATGTAAACATCATATGAAAGTTCAATAAATAAGCTTTCTATTGGTATATGGTTTGTTAGGACATCTATTTGAAAATCTGGAATCTGAGGGTGCAAAAAAATCTAAATACTGAGAAAATCACCTTTAAAGTTGTCCAAATTAAGTTCTTAACAATGCATATTACTAATCAAAAATGACATTTTGATATATTTATAGTAGGTATTTTACAAAAAATCTTTTTGGAACATGATCTTTACTGAATTTCCTAATGATTTTTGGCATAAAAGAAAAATCAAAAATTTTGACCCAAACAATGTATTTTTGGCTATTGCTACAAATATACCCCAGCGACTTAAGACTGGTTTTGTGGTCCTGGGTCACAATTATCATGATTACATCCTTTAGCAACACTTAGGCTGACTTATGTTGCTTTATACCTCATCCGTAAGCTGTTTTGGATAAAAACAATACATTTGTAAATGTAACAAGCTTGTTTAATAGTGCATGTGTCCGGTGTTGACCTGCAGGCAGTCGCCACTGTCCCAACTTCCTCTGGGGTCGGTCGGCAGAGTCCTGTCGGTAGCCGCTGCGGTCTGACAGGGTGGGGCTCAGTAAGGTCTGCAGTCCGCTGTTCTGCTGGGTCAAGACCAGGAACATCATTTCAAATCATTTCATTAGAATAAAGTCTCAGTGACACAAAGTCTCTAAAGAATAGACACTAGTAGGGGTACCTCTGGCTGAGTGGGATTGTCTTGGTTATGGGCGTTGGTGTCCTCACTGGGGACGGTGGTCTCAATGCTGGGAGGATTGAGCAGGCGTCGGAGGTCCTGCTGTTGGCTCTCTCTCAGACTGAGAATGATGCTACATGACTGCTGCTGCTTCTGAAGGAGGAAGGTGGTGTCAGTGTTTTCATTCGGTTCATCCTGCATGTCTAATATCAGCTTCTCTCCCAATGGCACTATGCTGATATGGGACTAATTCAATTGAACAATGACAATAAAAGCAATTGAACTGAATATCAGCAGTTATATCAGTGATGCTATAAGTGGATCTGTGAGTTTATAGCTTTGACTTTGGCTACACGTCGCAAGCCAAAAGCGCCTAATTGTGATTTCCTGCTCAAATCAGATTTCTTTGTGAGAAGAGATAGCAAGTCCCTTTCAAAGAAAGTCAGCTCACTGAGTGCTCATTTATGCAACGCCTCCAGGCAGCTATTTCAGGCACCTCTGTGAATGAGGTAATACCAAAATCTCAGAAAATACTTGCCAACCCATTTAAATGCATATTTAAATGAGCTTTTCAATAAACATTGTTATTCCATCATAATGTGCAAAGCAGTTTCTCCAATTCAAAGTATTATGAATAAACCGTCTTGGTATATATATTAAATTTTTGGAGATATTTACAGCTACACACAAAAAACTCACTCTGACAAAAAGTTAATGTCACGTTGTCAAGTTAGACTGACATAAATATTGCATAAATTCCCACCTGACTGTTCAAGGCCCACTGCCAAAACGAAAATCTGATTTTTTTCTACATATTAACGTGAAATCAGATTTGGGCCATGTTGAGATGTAGTGAGAATATAGTCGCTGTCAAACCCCTGATGTGTCGTCAGTTTACTGGGGTGAATATTAGTGAAGAGTCAGGAGTGTGAGAGTCGTGTGTGTTTATATGAACTCACGGCTCGTATGCGTTTCAGGCACTTCTTTAACCACATGCGGATGGTTTGTTTGGCCACCTCCTCCTCTATAGTGTATTCAAGCTGCTCTCGCGCCAACAGCTCCTCCAGCTGAAGACTCTTTCGGATGTCAACTGAGCGGTACGACAGCATGCTGAAACACACACACCATTAATGACTTCATATAATCTGCTGAACAAGCTTTGGGACCCAACAGATGGATTGACCCTTTTAGGGTTTGGTCTTTTTAGAGGGGAAAATTCAAGTTTTGATAGTAACTCTTCTTTTTTTGTGAGATTAATCCTTTTTTGTGTGCTGTAATGAATACTAATGAATACTCTCTAACCTTAGTACATCATGGAAGGTGACATCTCCTCCGTTGTGCAGACGCTCCATCTCGTAACACATGTGTTTGAAGAGAAGCTTGTCTTTGTCCAGGTCAACTTCCAGGCGACCTCTCAGCAGTCGGAGCAGAAACTTCACCCGAGAGGTCGGAATCACTCCCTGTTTTCAAAAGACTTTAGTAAATATGGCAAAAGGGGTATGTAAGAAAATTCTCAGAGTATCACTGTTTCTAGTGAGCTGCCTACCTAGACAGCATTTTAAGGGAACTTTTTAAGGGATGTTTCTTTTATTAAATATTCTAAGGAATCATACTATTTTATCCTTAGCAGAGCAGGAAATCCCAGAATGAATTCTGATGGACTATGAATGCTAAGTCAATGGAAATATTAAAAGGTTAGTTCAGCCAAAAAATGAAAATTCTGTCATTAATTAGTCACCTTCATGTTGTTTCAACCCCATAAAACTTTGTTCATCTTCAGAACACAAATTAAGATATTTTTGATGAAATCTGAGAGCTTTCTGACCCTGCATAGACAGTAACGCAACTACCACATTCAAGGCCCAGAAAGGTAGGGCTGGGAATCGATTTAAAAAAAAAAAAAAAAAAAAAAAAAAAAACCGTTCTGAATGACGCTGAACATCAATTGACAAAAATAAACTGAATAAAAATGACGTGATTGAGGGTCTTGATCTTATTTCCATCTTAAATAAATGTTATTTTTTAACCTTTCTATCACCCAATGATAATTTTGAAAGAAAAGCAGAGAGCACAGATCAGTGGCCAAGCTCTTATATCAGTGTCGTTGTTAATGTTCTGGTTATTTTGTTTTAGTGTATAGTTTGCTCATTTTGTGTGAAGCATACAGTTAAAGTAAACATCATTCAGCTGAACTGTGCACATGTATTTTTGACACTTCATGTCTTGTTTTATTCATGCAATAAACACATGCACTGCTGAGCTGTGGGCTATGACTAATTTCATAGACATGCAGACAGAATTACAATTTAAAATCTGTGAGAGCTACAGAAATGTATTGTAGTGTTTACAAATAAGAAGAGTTTTTACATTATATGAGAAGGCTGCTTTTTACGACCTTTATATCCTGCAGTTATTGTGAAATTAGGTTTCTCCAATCTAACAAACAAGAATCGAAAACAACAGTAAGAAGTCAATTCTTGGAATCGAATCTCATCAATTCCAGAACCAGGAATCGGAATTGATTCCAAAAAGTTCCGAATCAAACAGCCTTAGGTAGTAAGGACATAGTTAAAATATGTGCATGTGTTGCCCCTGATGTAGAACCTGGATGCGCTGCACCTTTTTTGCAAGCAGAGGAAGACACGCTGTACATAAAACAATTCATCATAAACATGTCTAAAGATTTTGACAGAGGATGACTTGCAATTTTTTGCCCAGCCTTACTTATTTGAACCAGAATATACGGACAATGAATGAACTAAGAGAGATGGACGATCTATGTCAGATCAGCAGCTCCTGCGTCACCAGCACCACACACATATACTCGTGATACTCTCATGAACACACATCAAAGACTGACAGGAAAGAGAAGAAATAGGTGTTATTTTTGTTTTCTTTGTGCTCAAAAAAGTATTCTCGTAGATTCATACCACTTGAACCACTGATTTCACATGGACTATTTTAATGATGTTCTTACTATCTTTATGGGCCTGGAATGTGTCAGTTGTTGCGAACTTGTTGTCTACAGTCAAGCCAAAATTTATTCAGACACCTTAAACATTTCTCACATCATCTGTGTTTATTAGAAAATGGTTTAGTTTAGAAGATGGTATAACAAATATAACAAATTCAATCTGGTGTCTTAATAATTTTTGTTTGTCTGTATGCAGGGTCAGAAAGCTCTAGGATTTCGTCAAAAATATCTTAATTTCTGTTCTGAATATGAATGAAGGTCTTATGGATTTGAAAGTGCATGAGGGTGAGTAATTAATGACAGAATTTTATTTTTGGGGTGAACTAGCCCTTTAACACCTATGAACAGGTGGTTTACAGTTTTGGGCCAAATGAAAACTCTATTGAAAAGTTGTTGTTGCCTATGTAGAGTGTTCTGAATCAGCTTTGTGAGGTTCCACGATAGTCAGGGTTCTATCTTAGGAGGCTTGTAGACATCGAGGAAGCCCACCCAGATTTTGGACCAGCGTCTAATTAGGAACATAGTCCTTCTTGCACTCAGCTGTTACAGTCTTGTGGTCTCAAGTGTTTCTAGCGGATCCCAGCACTGCTGGTTGATTCATTAAGGCCAAAAAATGACTGGTGTGCCTCATTTAACTCATATACACGAGCAGATATTACTGATCCTGGGGGGGAGGTCAAATCTGCACGCACTTCTCTCTGCTGCTCTCAATAAGGCTGTTTCCACCTAATGAAGATGACAGCTCAACACCTCTCGCTATCTGTGACAGGCAGTAATAACCTCCAATTACTCTGGAGGTGAGAATGTCGATGCGTGTGATTCATTCATTTGCGGCTTCAGAGCCGGTGCGGCGAGCGCACGCGGGTATTAACTCAAAATCATCCCCGCTGACAGCCGCTGATCACAGGCACGTCCCCTCCTCCTCCTCACCTCCCGCTTGTCATCCACCATGTTCCAAATGATCTGGAAGTGACGCAGGTCGTTGTAGCTTAGCAACTGGTCCTCCTCGGTGGAGTAGAACAAAGAGAAATTCTCCACAATGATGGCTGAGGGGGAGATAAAGTGGTTATGGTTGGGATAGCTCTCAGTACTTAAGTAAAAGACAAGTGTGCAAATGCAGACAAGAATGCGTGGCTGATGCATTGCAAGCACATGGTACTCTTGTACATACTTAACATGCGTTCTTGTATTGCTGTGGTTGTAATGAACCTCAAGGGGGCAATAAATGCCTCTTTTAAATTGTCAGCCTGTAACATATTGATGGTTAATGCTATAATGCCCACTATAGCAGCTCTTGGGAATGCAACTAGCAAACATATTGAGTGACACATTTCAGAGCTTAAAGTTGAGTGGTGTGTGAGTTACACACTCTGTGAAGTCTCTTCTGCTCATCTAGCCTGCATTTATTTGAATCAAAGTACAGCAAAATCAGTAAAGTTCTTTAAATTTAAAATAATTTCATAGCATCATTACTCCAGTCACATGATCCCTCAGAAATCATTCTAATATTTGTATTTGCTGCTCAAAAACATTTATTATTATTATTATGTTGAAAACAGCGGAGTAGAATGATTTTTTCAGGTTTCTTTGATGAATAGAAAGTTCAAAAGAACAGCAATTCTCTGAAATATAAATCATTTGTAATATTATAAATGTATCTACCATCACTTTTGATCAATTTAAAGCATCCTTGCTAAATAGAAGTATTCCTTTTGTATCATTTCTATAATATTTTATACTGATTTCAAACTTTTGAAAGGTACAGTAGATTTCAGATAAATGCTGATCATTGGACCTTTCTAATTATCAAATACTCCTGAAGAAAATGTACTCAACTGTTTTAAATATTGATAATAATAATAAAGAATGTTTTTGGAACAGCAAATCAGCATATTAGAATGATTTCAGAAGGATCATGCGACACTGGAGTGATGATGCTGAAAATTTAGCTTTGATTACAGGAATAAATTACATTTTAAAATACATTCAAATAGAAAGCAGCTATTTCAAATAGTAAAATTATTTCACAATATTACTGCTTTTGCTGTAAATAAATGCAGGCTTGTTGAGCAGAAGAGACTTCTTCAAAAAACAAAAAAACTTTTGACTGGAAGTTTATATTTCAAATGTGATATTCACGTTTTTTCATTTTTAAAGAAAGTCCCATATGCTCACCAAGCATGCATTTATTTAATAAAAACAATGAAATATTACAATTTAAAATAACATTTTCTATTTTAATATATTTTTTAATGTAATGGCAAAGCTGGACTTTCAGCAGCCATTACTCAAGTCTTCAGTGACAGAAATCAGAAATCATTCTAATACGCTGATTTGAAGTCCAAGAAACATTACTTATCAATGGTGAAATCTGTTGTGCTGCTTAATATTTCTGTGGAAACCATGGTACATTTTTCAGTACTGTTTAATAAATAGAACAGCATGTATTTGAAATAGAAGTATCTACTCTCACTTCTGATCAGTTTATTCTCTGTGTCTATAAACCTTTAAAACTCTACTGCATAAATACTGCATCCTCTTTGGTACATCAATTATAACTAGAACAAGGGATTCCCAAATCGCTTCAGATTATTAATTAAGCAGTCTGTTGGGGACACCAGAACACAAGCAAACGTATGCTGGTGACTAGAAAGTGTGCACATCTATACAATCCATAAACCAAGAGGAATAGAGACAGAGAATAAACTGGCTTTGACCCAAAGTGATTCAAAGCCTCTTTCATATTCAACAGTGACCAGAACAGAGCTACTAGAGTTAGTCTTTCAGAGGGAGAAACCACTCTGTTCTGGCGGGGGAAAAAAAGAAGATAATAAACATGGAAGGACGTCAGGAAGAAGAATGGGGAGCAATATTGTATTTTATGAGATAGTTTGGCTAGAATCTAAAACGGGAGGAAATTAGATGCCACCCTAGGCGATGGAACAGGATATTGTGTCAGCGGGCCAGGGAAAGCGGTGCTTACCTACGAGCAGGTTGAGCATGATGTAAGCGATGATGACATAGAAGGAACAAAAGTAAATGAGGGCGCCAGCATAGTTGCCACAGTCGGTTTCCCAGTAGCGATGTTTGTCCGGGGTGCAGAATGGCGGCTGCACCTGGGGAACGAGGCCGATAAACAAACATAATCAACACATGGGGCTCACAGCTGATGTGGTTTTGTTTAAAGAAATCATTCGGAAGCGTGTTGAATGAAACCAGATGCTGTACAGTTCTATTTGCAATTCTATCTGATTCATTTAACTGAATTGTTTACTGTTTTTTAAATGGTTTTCACAGCGAGCAAGCTTGCTTGCGGGCAAAACGGGCTGCCATCCAATCTCTTACCATGCAGTCATGCATGATCTTATTCCAGTCTTCACCTGTGACTATTCGAAACAGCACAGTGATGGCTTTCCCCGCGGTGGAGAAGTTTGCGTGCCTGTTGGCGAGAGAAGAAAAAGTAACAGCTCACGCAGAGTCACTTCCTCTCATGCTGTCAGCTGTACCTGAAAATTGATTCTCTCAAATGCAAGTAGGGCATTCGAGCAAAACGTTTAGACAACACCAATTATATCAGCGCTGTGGGTAGTAGTAAGTGTGTTACAAATCTCGCTTCTGGTACGCAATCACTGCCTCCGTGTGTCACGAGACGGCTTACCTGTTAATGTTCTCGCCGTATTTGACAGTGCCGAAAAGGACGACCCCGGCGAAAGCGTAGCACAGCAACAACAAGAACATCCCCACGATGATAAAGAAACTCTTGTACATGCTGACGACCACAGTAAGCAAAAGCATCTTTAACGTCACCTGTAAATTCAAGACAGCTCAGTAGTGGAGGAAAACTCTGTAGGGTTAAAATGGGTTTTTACAAGCATAATCATTATTGCATACTTACATGCTTCCCACATATGGTGAAAAACCTGAATACTATCACACAAGTGCCCATCATGTATGTGTAAGCATTCTAAAGAAAAAGAAATTTGTTTTATTTATAGTATAGAGAGCATTTAAATCAAAGCAAAAGTTAAAAACATGAACTTTTAAATCAGAACAATTTTGTGAATCTGACATTGAAACAAGACCAGGAGTGGCTTTTGGTCTGATATGCATTATAGGCTGAAAATTATATTTAATTTGGTAGAAATAAACAATCTTTAGTATAATAATTTAAGATTTTTTGATGCAATACTTTTTAGACAAACTTTATATTCATAAATGAAAGTGCCTTAAAACAAAAGTTTCTGTTGTGCTCTGTTTTTCAAAAATAATTCTGAAATTACTGTAAATACTTGAGTTTTATACAAATAAAAATTGGTAGAAGATTTTTTTACTTTGTTTAATAAACTTTTACAAATTTACTATGTTAATTTTATATAGAGTATATGCTTTTCAAAGTTAAATTTTTTTGCTCAGAAATACAGAAACAAACAGTAATATTGCAATTTAAAATAGCTATTTTCTATTTTAATATACTTTAAAATATAATTTATTTCTGTGATGCAAAGCTGAACTTTCATCAGCCATTACTCCAGTCGTCGGTGTCACATGATCCTTCAGAAATCATTTTAATACGTTAATTTATTATTAAAATTGGAAACAGTTGTGCTGCTTAATATTTTTTTGGAACCTGTGATCATTTTTCAGGATTCTTTAATGAATAAAAAGTTGAAAATCTTTTTTTTTTCAAGTTAACACATCTTTGCTAAATAAAGATATTAATTTCTTTCAAACTAAGAAAAAGGAAGAAATAATTTACTGACCCCAAACCTTGAACTAGTGCATATTGTTTTCCACATTTTTATATTTTAAATAAATGTTGTTCTTTTTAGCATTTTATTTATCCAAGAATCCTGAAAAAAGTATAATAGGTTCCAAAAAAAAAAATATTAAGCAGCACAACTGTTTTCAAAATTGATAATAAATCAGCATATTAGAATGATTTCTGAAGGATCATGTGACACTGAAGACTGGAGTAATAATTGTGAAAATCCAGTTTTGCATCACAGGAATAAATTCCATTTTAAAGTATATTCAAATAGAAAACCACTATTTTAAATCGCAATAATATTTCACAATATTACTGTTTTTTCTGTATTTTAATCAGATAAACACAGTCTTGATGAGCATAAAAAAATTCTTTAAAAAATCTGTAATTATGCAATAAAAAAATTTTAATGATTAAATTAGAGGTAAAAATGCATGACATTTTAGTGTGTACCAGTAAAGCAAAGTGCAAAATGATCCATATGACTCCCAGGGATGTGACGAGTAGGTCATATCTGTTTCTCCTGCTCTGCCAGTATCCAGCTGGTGACATAGCTATCAGCTTCATAGTCACCTGCGGCAGAGCAAATTTAATTATGTCATGACCGTACAATGCTTACGAAAGACCTCATGAACTGCGAGGCCTCTGGTGAATTTTAAATTTTAAAAGAAATCTTGCTGGCCTGACTCATTAAAGAACAGCAAACAGAATCTGAAATATAGACTGCAACATCCTTACCTCCAGAACAAAAATAAAAGTGAAAACCACAGACATTGTGGCCAAAGGAAAAGTAACCGGGTCAACTTCATCCCACTGTAAATACACATACACAAAAATTTATTGATAATTTAAGTGCAGAAATAAAGCAAAAATGTATTTTGTTGCCGGAACCCTCCTCACCTTAACAGACAGGAGGACAGACTGTGCTAAGACCAGCACTGCAATACCTCGCTTGAAAAAAGGATGTTGGGTAATGTCATACATTTTTGCACGGAATCCACCATTTTCTGCAAATGGAAGAGAAGGAATTTCAGTTTTGAAAGAACAGAAAATTAGTTCTTTTCAGAGTGATCCGGTGCTGTGGTTATAAAACAAAGACCTGGTTAAAATTCCCTGACCTTCACAATAATCTCTACACTCTCCTTTATCATCAATTAAAAGACTCGCTGAGAGAAAATCATCTTAACTGTTCATTCAATGCACTCGGTAAGAGCTTTTACCCTTGGCATTGCTTAGAGATCCGCTACATCATCGTTTTGATGTCTTTTAGCTAAAGGTCACGAGGTCTGAGTGGCATTCATCATACACCGTAATCACAAGTTCATTTCAACAGCCACAAAGCGAAGACAGATTATTTGAAGCTGGTTTCAATGGAGTTGGAATTGATGTGGTTACTCTGCCGAGTGCTGACTAAGGTATTGATTTTTCTGTTATTCCACAAGGCAGACTACCTGGCAGAAACCACAAAGGAAGCTCCGCCCACTGTCGGCCACAGATCTCTATAGCTATCTCTCATTTCAGTTCTTATATTACATGCACTGAAAATTACTACAGCAATGTTATCTTAATGTTAATGTCTTAATGTTTTTGTTATTATATTATTTACCAATACTTTAAATGATTTATTATTTTAATTTTAAGTTTTAGTAGTTTGTTTATGGACATTCATCATTTTTAGTTTTTTTACATTTAATTATTTTTATTTAATTATTACATTTTTTTAGTACTTAAAGGAACATTCCACTTTTTTTGGAAATAGGCTCATTCTCCAACTCCCCCCGAGTGTAAGTTGATTTTTACTGTTTTGAAAACCATTCAGCCGTTCTCCTGTTCTGGCGATATCACTTTTAGCATAGCTTAGCAAGGATCATTGAATCCTATTAGACCAATAGCATCGCGTTCAAAAATGACCAACGAGTTTCCATATTTGTTGTATTTAAAACTTGACTCTTCTGTAGTTATATCGTGTACTAAGACCGGTGGAAATGCAAAGCTGCGAGTTTCTAGGCTGATAAGATTAGGAACTACACTTCCATTCCGGCGTAATAGTCAAGGAAGTTTGCTGCCGTAACATGGCCAAAGCAGGCGGAGTATTATCAGAAATGAGTTCCCAGCTAGTTTAGCATTTGCACATGTGCTGCGTGATATTACTGCTCCTGCTTCGGCCATATTACGGCAGCAAACTTCCTTGACTATTACGCCGGAATGGGAGTGTAGTTCCTAATCTTATCAGCCTAGAAAATTGAAGCTTTGCAATTCCACCGGTCTTAGTACACGATATAACTACAGAAGAGTCAAGTTTTAAATAGGACAAATATCGAAACTCGTTGGTCATTTTTGAACGTGATGCTATTGGTCTAATAGGATTCAATGATCTATGCTAAGCTATGCTAAAAGTGATATCGCCAGAACAGGAGAACGGCTGAATGGATTTCAAAACGGTAAAAATCAACTTATTAACTCGGGGGGAGTTGGAGAATGAGCCCATTTCCAAAAAAAGTGGAGTGTTCCTTTAAATTTTAACATTTATTTCAGTTAGTTGCTGAGGCAACATTTCTCGTTTAAATTTTTTTTTAGTTTCTCATACAATAATTATATTACAAAATATCAATTATAATAATTATTTGATCCCCTACTGAATTTGTACGTTTGCCCACTGACAAAGAAATGACCAGTCTATAATTTTATGGTAGGTTTATTTGAACAGTGAGAGACAGAATAACAAAAAAAAAAAAAAAAAAATCCAGAAAACGCATTCAAAAAAGTTATAAATTGATTTGGATTTTAATGAGTGATATAAGTATTTGATCCCCTATCATTCAGCAAGATTTCTGGCTCCCAGGTGTCTTTTATACAGGTAACAAGCTGACATTAGGAGCACTCTCTTTAAGGGAGTGCTCCTAATCTCAGCTTGTTACCTGTATAAAAGACACCTGTCAACAGAAGAAATCAATCAATGGAATTCCATCATGGCCGACACCACAGACCTATCCAAGGATTTCAGGGACAAGATTATAGACCTACACAATGCTGGAATGGGCTACAAGACCATTGCCAAACAGCTTGGTAAGAATGTAACAACAGTTACAGTACGATTATTCACAAATAAAAGAAACACAAAATAACTGTCAATCTCCCTTGGTCTGGGGCTTAATGCAAGATCTCACCTTGTGGAGTATCAATGATCATGAGAACGGTGTGGAATCAGCCCAGAACTACATGGGAGGATCTTGTAAGTGATATCAAGGCATCTGGGACCATCAGCAAGAAAACAATTTGTAACATCCCCACTCAAACATGGAGGTGGAAACATTATGCTTTGGGGGTGTTGTTCTGCTAAGGGGACAGGACAACTGCACCGCATCAAAGAAACGATGGACAGGACCATGTACCATTAAATCTTGGATTTGACAATGACCCAAAACGCACAGCCAAGGCAACAAAGGAGTGGCTCAAGAACAAGAACATTAAGGTCTAGACCTTAATCCTATAGAAAATCTATGGAGGGAGCTGAAGGTTCGAGTTGCCAAACGTCAGCCTCAAAACCTTAATGACTTGGAGAAGATCTGCAAAAAGGAGTGGGACAAAACTCCTTCTGAGATGTGTGCAAATCTGGTGTCTAACTACAAGAAACGTCTGACCTCCGTGATTTCCAAAAAGGGTTTTGCCACCAAGTACTAAGTCATGTTTTGTGAAGGGGTCAAATACTTATTTCATTCATTAAAAAGCAAACAAATTTCTAACTTTTTTAAATGAATTTTTTGTTGTTGTTATTCTGTTTTTCACTGTTAAAATAAACCTACCTTTAAAATTAAAGACTGATCATTTCTTTGTCAGTGGGCAAACGTACAAAATCAGCAGGGGATCAAAAATTATTTTCCCCACTGTATATATTTTATTTTATTTACGCTTTATTTCAATGACTGCATTTTTAATGGTTTTAGCCTTAGTTAACAATAACAAAACTTTCGGAAGAATTTTGGTTTGTTTGTTTATCTTATCAGCAACTCAAAAATCATGAATCCTATTGCTTAGAAAAATTATTAGCATACGTCTCCTGGCCAACTAACTAGTAATAAGTAGTAGCAGTGATAGTAATTGTAACTTTTTTTTTTTTTGAGACTCAGCCCAGTTGAATTTATGGGTGTTAATTATGTTTGATAGTGGTAGAAGAAGGAAAAAAGAAAGGAAGTAAACCATTATTTAAATTTGATTGCTCTTTGAGGGAAAATTTAATTAGAAAGGTTCCGTAACTTGCAGTGTGACTCACAAAATGCATTTTGTTTTGTTTGAACAAAATTAGATTTCAGTTATCAGAACTGGAGGAAGAGCACACTGCTTCCATGCTGATAGCGAAAAGCTATCGGTTCAGCCCATTGTTTACAAAGGCAGCATAGATGAACAATTCTATTGTAATTTACAAAGAACTGCTGTATGTTTTCTTATTGGCTTATAATGCCTAAAAGAAGAATAGAAAAGTACCAAAAATCTGTCCACTGCAGCCTTTAGAGTTTGGTTCAAAACATATCAATCAAATATGCATACTTGTCAGTAGATTAGAGATTTTTTTGTGACTAATTGCCACATAAACTATGCCTGGATAATTGCCTACTATGATAATTGTGTTTATTCTTTCCTGCTGTTATGAAACATGTCTTTGAAGTGTCTGTTTCCAGGCGAGCCAACGGCAGTCAAACATAAAAACATAACGAGCCGCCGCCGTCGTCACCGCAGAGCCTGCGACTGCCAAATCAATCAGCCAGTCAATCTACGGGAGACACAGAGAGAATCGCTCTTCTCTCTTTGGCTCCGAGGTGCCCACAGAGCCCAAAGTCATTCATACTACAGGCAGCTATAACTTCTGACTCAAAAGTGGAGTGGTTATTATCAAGTGTGTGATTGCCTTGGGGGTGTACCCATCGCTGAAAGCTTAAATTTAGTTTGTTCTCTACTACAGCAGAGGAGAGCTGATTAAATGCTTCAGGAAACACATGCAAAGCAGGGCTGGCTCATTAGCCAGAAGAGGAAGAGAGGAAGATGGAGGGAGGGAGAAAAGAGAGAAAGAAAGAGATGAGAGACTGAGAGGCTGCTGTTGCTGAATAATACACTCGTTGCTTTGGTGACGTTTATCTGTGCCCCGTGTGTCGTTTTGTGGCTGTTTGACCATTTTGGATGATTCAAATTCCTTTAGTTATTTTCAAATGTCTTGATGGAGAAAATATGAGTATTATGATTCTGAATTAGGGGTGTGCGATATCGTCTATGATAACCGATGTTTAAAGGTCCCATATTGTACACATTTCTGGAGGTTTATTTCAGTTGTTGATGTCCTTAAGAATATATATTTGCGGTATAAGTGCCAAAATCCATCTCAATATATTTTACAGCTCCTTTTTTAGGAGCTCTGTCAAGAACAGGTCGATTTTGGCCCATCTAATTAATATTCATGAGCCTCTCTTCTGATTGGCCTGTTGTTTTCTGAGTGACGCACAGCCAGGCCAACCACAAGTAACTACGGTCATGTATGCTGTAGCCTAGCCCAGAGCCTAGCCTGCTGTGGCTTGGTGGTACTCAACAGGATATTTTTCAGAATGATCATTAATGTTTCTTTCTTTTTCAAACCCCGATTGCAGTAAGCTACGTAACTGTTGCTTTAGTAAAGCCCCTTTCACAATGCGTGCTGATTCCGGAAAATTACGGGAACGAGCGCTGTGTGAACAAAAGCCAGAACCAAATCCCATAAAGGCAGTGTTGTAGTGATGATGCACGTTATCGTGCGACTCTTCATGACAAAAAAATATGTGCAAAGTGGAATGAAGCAGTGATCAGGGAGCTCCTCACTATCAGCGCAGAAGCACAGATTGTTCATCCGGTTAGTTTCAGTTTAGTGAAACGTACGCGTCGCATTACATCTCACATCCAAATGTCACATGTCTTTATGGGTTGTGTGTAAAGCACACACAGATTCCAGAAAACAACTGTGAATGAACCAAATTAAACAATTCCGGAACAAATCATGGGAAACATTATCCGTGTATTTTCCGAAATGGCTGTGTGAAAGAGGCTGAAGTTGACGTGCCAGTGGTCTCTTATATTTACGTTGTTCTGAAGCCTGTGCAATGATGTAATTTCAACATCTATCGACTGAACAGGGTTTTCTAGATTAGTTTTCGTGTTGTTGTTGCTTAGCAATGGAATGGACACGATGTTGTCGGGGTTTGACAAAAGGAGGGTGGGACAGTGGTTGGTGTTCAGGGTGGTGACTGAAGGCGGTGACTGAGTAGATCGGACGTCACATTTTTACGGAAGTCACAGCGGCTCGTGAAAAGGAACAACTACTTTAAGCAGGCTGTGTGCAGTTTACTGTGGATTGACTGTTGCGAAACTCACATGGTAGTTACATAGCCCCTAGACCTCAGTTATCATGAAAGCCAGGAAATTTCGATTTTGACAATATGGGACCTATAAACGGCATGCGATTTGACATTATCGAGTATATCACAAAAGCCAAACAAAACACACCCAGAGAGTACATGCATAGATTATAAGATAGGTTAGACTACTCCGTATGCGCATTTAGAGTTCATTGTGTGATTTAGTCTAAAAAATACATTTAGAATTCCCCCAAAAAAAATTTTTCTCAAAATATCAACACGATTGCAAATGTGATATTGATTTAATAAAACAGTCCAATAATCCAAAAGTTAATATTGTTTGACTTTACACAAGTTACTGTTTTTGCACTATTTCGTCAACAAAAATAGTTTAAAATGTCTAGTTTTTGTCTCGGAGCAAAACGACAGTGTTTTATTAATCAATAAGCTGACTGAATGAATGACTCAATGACTCACTCATGCAGTGATTTGCTGCCGCCTACTGGCAATTTTAAGTTTATATTCAAAATCAAAATAATTTTTCAAATATCAGTATTTTTTTATTGAAAACATTATTTATGGACTGATTTCATTTGTGACCCTGGACTACAAAACTAGTATTAAGTAGCATGGGTATATTTTTGTAGCAATAGCAAAAAATACATTGTATGGGTCAAAATGAACAATTTTTCTTTTAATATCATTATGATATTAAGTAAAGATCATGTTTCATGAAGACATTTTGCAAATTTCCTACCATAAATATATCAAAACTTAATTTTTGATTAGTAACATGCATTGCCAAGAACTTCATTTGGACAACTTTAAAGGCGATTTTCTCAATATTTAGATGATGTATAAATCTCACTTTTGAAAATTGTACCCGTTTGACTGGTTTTGTGGTTCAGGGTCACATTTGATTGGTAACAGCCCTATAGTGTCTTACTATTTAAGTTGGACACAAAATATGATGCACACATTTAATTAGGTTAGAAAAAACTGGCCTTAAAAATAAGATAAAAATGCCCATGAAGTAAAATAAAAATCAATTTTAACGTATTGCAAAAGTTAATTTCTGTTACTCCTGCAAACTAACCACTGCACAGAATATGAAGAATACCAAAAGCTTTGAGAGTCAGCTGTCCACGGAAGCTCTTAACCTGTCAAAATATCAGCACAATAACACGCTCAGCAAAATATAGGTTAATTAATGTTATATGTAATTTCCAGAAAATATCGAAATATCATTTTCTGTCATTATCGCACACCCCTAATCTAAATTAAACAAACTTTTTTTACTTTAATGTAAGTAAAATCACTATATAGTTTTTTTTTTTTTCTGCTACTTTCATTTTCTCAAATGCACAATGGTGAACAAACTACAACAGAGCAACAATATGTGACATGTGCTGGCAAAATGAGTCCGAATGCGCACAGTCTAATTTTGAGCTACAGGTAAAAGAAGTAAAAAAGAAGTTTTGTTTGAATTTTCACAAAGATGTGTTCATTAAGCCCTCCTCTAGTTATCTCAATGCTCCAAATAGTAATGATACATCTAAATGTATCATTATTTGTACATTTTCTGAGATAAGTAGCTTTTCTCTGTTCACTTCTGGACAACTGCTGCTACTTCTCACCACAGAAACAATAGATCTACAACTTGTGGATTCCAGCTTTGTGTATATCCATATCGAATTATTGATGACATAAACCCAAACCAGTGAAATTTTTCCGCTGACTGACCATAAGATGCGCCATTCCGAGATCTCCCTGAAAAGTTGCAAAATATGTCTTGGCAATATTCACACAAACATAATATGTTATGTTGTACACATTTAGTCAATGGTTTGAGAAAAATCTGATGTGTAACATTATATAGGTCCTAATATAGATCTCTCAATGTTAACCAAACATTAAAAGAAAAGACGGTAACAATTTACAATAAGGTTCCTTAGTTAACATTAGTTAACCACATTTGTTAACATGGACTAATAATGAACTGCACTTATACAGCATTTATTAATCTTTGTTAATGTTAATTTCAACATTTACTATACATTATTAAAATCTTGTTAACATTAGTTAATGCAGTGTGAACTAACTTGAACAATGAACAAATGTATTATCGTTAACTAACGTTAATGAAGATAAGTAAATACAGTAACAAATGTATTGCTCATGGTTAGTTCATGTTGGTTAGTACATTAACTAATGTTTAACTAATGAACCTTATTGTAAAGTGTTACTGAAAAGACTATATTGTAAAAAATAATAATAAATAAATAGCTATATTGTGAATAATAATATAGTAATTATTACAGTAGTCAACATTTGAAGTGGATCAAAAAAGTTCATCAAAGGTGTCCTTAGGCAAGAACAGGTAGTATTTTGGTTTTAGGACAACTTTGATGAAAGGTTTTGATCGACTTCAAATGTTGACTACTGTATCAAGAAAAGAACAGGAGGAAAATATGCAATGTTACTTGGTGATTTTGCTTTGGAATCTTCAGAAAACTGTATCTCGATATTTCTCTAAATCAACTCTGCTGACTGTATTGCCTTCAAACGGCTGTAGCTCAGTCATTTTTTGTCAGATTCCAACAAGTCATATATCATTTTGAGAGTATGTGAAAAATTGCTCATTCCAACTTTCTTTTGCCAGCATGGGTCACATATGGTGGTGCACAAATAGACATTTTATATCTGTAGACGTCAAATGAGAAGTTACCTGGACGTGGGGGAAGGTGGAGGGGCTGAGCAATCTTTAATCGACTTTTCAAATCTTCCCATCTCCTCTGATCCACAGTCAAAAGAGCAGTGCCCTAAACAAACACATCTGATCTGTAAAACAGCCAACAAATCTACTTGTAGCTCCTAATCAACCAACAGCATAAAAAAACTGTCATACCTTATTTTCATTAAAGTTGGCTATGACAACACCAACAAAAAGAGTGAGCCCGATCATACAGCCCAAGAACACAAAGACGTGGATGTAGATGCCATGAATCTGTTTTAAGAGACATCAAAAGTCCTAAACAGTGCAGTCATGATCAATCAGATCAGAATACATTTTAGTGTTTTAAAAAAGTAACTTACTGGTCCCACTCTGTGTATGATGACATCTCTGACCTCCACCCAACCCTTCAGCGACAGCACCTCAAACAGAGCCAGCATGGCGTTGCCCACATTATCAAAATTGAAATTTCGAGGATTTGCCCTAAAAACAACAGTTCAAGAGATATTTGGCTTATTTATTTGTGTCTGTTCTTAGGAATAAAAAAAACTGCTAAATGAAAAGTTAAAGGATTAGTTCACTTTCAGAACAAAAATTGACAGATAATGTACCCACCCCATTGTCATCCAAGATGTTCATGTCTTTCTTTCTTCAGTCGTAAGGAAATTATGTTTTTTGAGGAAAACATTTCAGGATTTCTCTCCATATAATGGACTTCTATGGTGCCCTGAGTTTGAACTTTCAAAATGCAGCTTCAAAGGGCTCTAAACGATCACAGCCGAGGAAAAAAAGGGTCTTATCTAGCAAAATGATGTTTTTTTTTTAAATACAATTTATATACTTTTTAACCTCAAATTCTCGTCTTGTGTAGCTCGGCTAGACAATCGTTTGAGATTAAAAAGTATGTATGTTGTAAATGTTTTTTGAAAAAAAAAAAAAAAGAAAAAAGATCATTATGCTAGATAAGACACTTCTTCCTTGGCTGGGATCATTTAGAGCCCTTTGAAGCTGCATTTAAACTGCATTTTGGAAGTTCAAACTAGGGGCACCATAGAAGTCCATTATATGGAGAGAAATCCTGAAATGTTTTCCTCAAAAAACACAATTTCTTTACGACTGAAGAAAGAAAGACATGAACATCTTGGATGACAAGGGGTTAGGTACATTATCTGTAAATTCTTGTTCTGAAAGTGAACTACTCCTTTAAATACTAAAATAACTCCTTATTTTTCATTGTGGTATTTTCTTGAACACATTTAAAAAGAATGATTTTCATTATAGTACGTAATGGTCATGAAAATACTGTCAGAAAGGAAAAAAACATTAAAGACCCTCAAATTGTATTTTATTTTATTAAAATATGAACCAGATGAAACCAAGAACATTCAGAAAGCATTTTTAAAAATGTGATGCTTAAGTTGAGCTGAGTTAAAGATAAAGTACCACTGCTCTAAACACATAAAAAACAAAGTGGGAAATCTGGGTTTTTATAATCTCAGGTATAAAATGTACCAAAATATTATGGTGTCTGTCTGCCTTTCTGTGTGTGTGTGTGTATGTGAGCAGACTACAGACACACTGCTCTATGGGCTGAACACGAACACAATACCTAAAGGATCAAACGCCTTGTTCTTTTCCTGTTACCACGCAAAGTGCTCAAAGATAAAAGAGCAACAACCTTTCTCTCTCTCTCTGTTATTTAGCCTTAGCAGAAACCTCGCTTGCTCTAGAACAGCTATGGACCCATGTGTATCTTTTGCTGGTCTTTATTATTTAACGTCTCTCAAATAATTTGCCATTGTGTTGCCACACATCTCTAGAGCAATAACAGACTCATTGGTGTGTGGGTGTATGATTGTGTTGTTTGTGTTGTGCCTGAGGGAAGGATATATCAGCCCCCTGCTCCGTGCCCACGACCAACCGTACGACAGCACAACAACACTGACTATTGCTTATGGGGAAAATACATATGAAAGATGATGAAAATGTGGTGCTGTTTATGTGATGAGGGCATTCATCATACTGGTTTGTGCTGTCACAGATGAGATGTTACTACAGGGATTTCTCAAAAAGTCCTCCGCTCTGAAGATGTGACATGTTTGGCTTGTGTTGAATTATTAGTTAAGCATTTCTGGTTAAAACGTATATATTTTTTTATTTGCTTTAGAAAATGACAGATTGTTTTGCTAGACAAGACCCTTATTTCTCAGGCTGTGATCGTGTAAAGCCCTTTGAAGCTGCATTGAAATTGCAATTTGGACTTTCAACCCAATGACTTCCACTGAAATCCACTGTATGGAGAAAATTCTGGAATGTTTTTCTTCAAAACCTAAATTTCTTTTCAACTGAAGAAAGAAAGACATGAACATCTTGGATGAAATGGGGATGAGTAAATTATCAGGAACGTTTCATTCTGGAAGTGAACTAATCCTAAAAAAACACAGAAACTATAAACAACATTCTTGTTCTATTTCATACCAAACTCTTGGCACCCAGAATCCTGGTTTCTTCTCCCCTGGCCTCAGCCTTAAATTCAGGTTCTTTGAAATGCTCACGTTGATTCTAAAAATGCCATGGCAGTCTTCCTGAAAAAGTCCACAAAGCACAAAATGTCAGTGAAGTACAGAAGATCCTCCATTTTCAACATTGTTTGAAAAGTTGCAGGAATTGCCTTATACCTTATTGGAGATATGGGGATCATTACATTTGGCAAGTTTTCCAGCGAAGAGTTGGACCCCGAAGGTTGCAAACACCAGCATTAGTGTCAGAAGAAGAATAGAGACCTGTTTGGGAAATCAATAATCCAGTTTACAGCAAAATGTTTTTGCCACAAAATATGGTCAGTGCATTACTCTCATATACAGTAACACTATAATAAGCTCAACGAAAAGTACCCAAGGGGAGCAAAACTTTAATAAAGAAGGTCCATAAAGAAATCTAGACAAATACTGCTGAGTTAATGCATTACATTCCACCACTGCAAAGAAGATAGCTTCTTGTTTTTCAATTAAAGGGGTCATACCACAAAGCACTTTAAAGGAGACATATCATGAAAATCTGATTTTTCAGTGTATAAGTGCTATAATCGGGTCCCCGGTGTATCTACCAACCCAGAAAATTTGAAAAAGGACAACCCAGTAACTTTTGGAAAGCCTTTCTCTGCAAGCAAAAAAAAGGGACATAATAGGTCTCCTTTAAATAATGTTTGATATACTTAGAATACAATCCTCTTTGTTCCAAGATATCATCTATTAAATTACAAATGCTAAAAAAATATGTTAAACATGGAAAAAAAAAGTTAGCACATAAAAAATATATCTTTTCGATAAATTTATCCTTCTATTGAGTGACTACTGGCACAAAGCCGATTTGTTCACTCACCAGGAAGATCTCTTTGAAACCCTTGAGGACTTCTCGAACCACCTTCCTCATTTGGGGGACCAGTTTAAAGATACGCAGCGGGCGAAGGCAGCGTAGCATCATGAGAAGCTGGGCACCAGACTCAGAAGGCACATTGTTTGGTAGCCAGCATAGAAAGATCAGACTGACCTACAGAGTGGGAAGAAAGGTCACAACTCTTAATTTTATCCTGAACTCAAGTGTGAAATCACTAACTGCAGATCATTTTTCCACTGCTTTATTAGTATGAATGCAATACGTATTACTCATGAAATAGTCAGCATTAGAGGTGTAGGCTGTTCTATTACATGCAAATAGTGTTTGTGTGAAACAGGCAGAATTCTTCTGAAATGAGTAAACATGATGAAATTGACATGACTGGGTCATTTAAATAAAACGCTGTCATTAAAAAGCAATCTTCAGAGCCTCATTAGAGAAGTGAGTAATCAGCTAGAAGGCTGCCTTTCACATGTGTCGGTAAGTGGGTTTTTCACAGGAGAGCTGAGAATGAAGTTTTACTAAGTAGATGAAGATGTCCATGACGCCACCGAAGTCTCGGATGACTGCAGTGGGAGTGAAGAACAGACCATCTGCCATGATCTTCAGGTTCAGCTCAATGCTCATGAAGATGACGAAGACATATTCTCCGATCTGCAGGGAAAGGGGTGGTTAATGTACAAAAGAATACAATTTTTCATAAAGAAGATTTTTTATAAAAACATACAGTAACTGAAGATTTCCAGCTTGCCAGCTGTGGCATAACACTAAATTATCTGCTGGTAATTTAGAGAAGGTTTTGAGACTGGGAGTGTCATAACATAAAAAACCGACACCAGGATAAAAATCCTTTTCTGTCCTCTTGAACATATCCTTATCAGGTAAAGACCAGGACATCCTGTACTGCCTGAAGTGGAGTTTCAATCAGTGGTGTACAAAAAGAGACGGAAGACTTTCAAGAGTGGCAGGTCAATCAGCCCCATCTTTCTGCCTCATAAAGTACAAGATCTTTGAAACAGAGGCAACCTAAAACATTCACTTTCAAAGTCAACTTAAATGAACTTCAAAGTAGACTAGATCAGTGGGGATCATGATCAAATGTGCTCAAGACTAGTTAGAGTGGCAATCGAAAGTGCAGGACTGCAACAAAAGCGAAACATGATGACCAGTCTTCAGGAAAGAGATGAGGAAAATTTACAAGGTAAAAAATTAGTTGGATGTGTGTGTGGGATAGAATGGTGACCAGTTGGGTTTAGAATACCTGCAGGGTAGGGACATGCATGACCCTAGTAAATGGGGACTCAAACATCATGGAAATACAAGAGCAGATGGTGACCACGATCATCACCCAGTCCAGATAGGTTACCAAGCCCAGCAAATCACTGGAGAACACACAGACATACACACATGCAAGGTTTAGTGCAGGTTAAATGTGCTACTCTTTTCCTACTTTGCATTTTCCTACTCTTCAGTCTGAGCTTACATAACTTTGGCTTAATTTTGCAGATCTTTGAAACTGGTGAAATCCTGCTAGGCCATTGCGGCCCAAAAGTTTCCACATAATCCCACGCTAACCCACCCTGGCGTGTCTTACAGATCAAAACTTTCCAAAGCCCATTCTCATATTACATTTCAAGAATCAAAAGAGAGATATAAATGAGGGACTCTCAAGAAAACATTTGCAGGTCATATTTTAACTAGGGGTGTGCGATAAAGACAAAAAAATCGACAGCTGACTCCCAAAGCTTTCAATATTTTTCATATTCTATGTGGTGATTAGTTTTCAGAAGTAACATAAATAAACTTCTACAATAAGTTTAAATAGATTTTTACCTGTTATGTGCATTTTTAATTATTTAATTATAATAATAATAATAATAATAATAATAATAAATGTATTTTGAGCAGCAAATCAGAATCAGAATATTTGAATTATTTCTAAAGCAACATGTGACTGCAGTAATTATGCTAAAAAATAAAGCTTTGAAATCACAGGAATAAATTAAATTTTAAAATATATTCAAATCCAAAACAGTTCTTTTGAATAGTAAAAATATTTCAAAATGTTACTGTTTTTGCTGTACTTTGGATCAAATAAATGCAGGCTTGGTGAGCAGAAGAGGCTTCTTTAAAAAACATTACAAATCTTACTGTTCAAAAACTTTTGACTGTGCTCGCACAGCAGTCTAACCTACATTTCATTTGTAGGTTGTAGGTTTTTGGTGATATACTCTATAAGGTCAAATCGCATATTGTTTAAACAACAATTACAATTTTGTAACAATATATATCGCACACCCCTAATTTTAACCCCCAAAATATAGGGAATGAGTAATACCATTATTTTAACATTATTTTCATGACAATTAAGCACATTTCTCCCCACATTTTTTTTTTTGCATAATATACTTATATTTGCATAATTAATATACTTATATTTTTCAATTGAAATAATATATTCTAATTTCATTTACATATATTTCAAATGTTGATTTAATGCAAAAGAAAGACGTAGGTGTATGCTGCAATCATTTTTTATATTGTTTTGTTTATATTACCAGGCTACCATGCTAAATGTTTAAGGCAAAGGCCCTAAACATTTATGGACTTACTATAATTGATGGTATTTTGTGCTGTTCACTGCGCCTGTATTGGGATCCGTTTTTGACCTATTCATAAAAAGCCCATTGACACAATGTCAGCAAAGAAATGCAATGCACATACACACACACACACACACACACACACACACACACACACACACACACACACACACACACAGTTTATGAAACAACATGGCATTTTTCAGTGTTATGGTACAAAGGGATTAGTCATCTTATTGATGTGTATGAAAATGCTACTGTAACTAATAATATACTGCAGCGGATTTGTATTTGCTTTGGTCTTACGCATTGAAACGGGCTCGCACAACCATTTTGCAAAAGTTTCGGAAACGATGCTCTCGACCAACGATGAAGAGTGGCTTGTCAAAGTATGGATGGTTTTCCCGGAGTTCCTCCTCTTGGACTTTTCTGGGAGGGAAAAAACATTATAGGCATAGCAATAAATCATTTTGAAATCTCATTTTCAGCAAACACTGGTTTTATTAGTCCTGCTTTCGGATAGAGTATAGTAAGATATAGGATGCACAGAAGGGACCTTATTAGTTTTTACTACATACTGTATCTGTAAATCAGCTAAGATCTGATCTCTCTTTTACAGTCCCTCCTTGCCCTCTGAACATGGCAAATAAATACAGCCGACCTAAAACAAAAGCTTTGCTTGCCTGCAATATGTCTTGTTGTCATACACCGATGGCACTATGCCACCATCAGCATACAGTAGAAGAGAAAGAGATGGTGTAATAACTCCCACATGGCATGTTTTGTTTGGGGGGATAAGATCTGTTCAACTGACCGCATGCCAAGGCAAGTGTATGGAGTGACAGAAATACCGTTTCATCTCAGCCTGCTCCTTTTTCTCTTGTATCATCTTGATTTCACTGTCCTCCCGCTGGGCGTTACGGTAGCGGACCGTGCTGGAGTGCTGAAGAGTTCACACCCATGTCAGAGATCACAGATAGTCACAGATAGCGCTGTCAGCTATTACTCGGTGATATCTGAGTGTGTGTGTATGTGTGTGTATACGCACATCCTGAGTGAGTGTTTCCAGGGATTTCCCTCTGCTGATTCTCTGGCTGGTGGAGCCGTGTCTGAGGGACCTGTGCCAAAAAGAGCAGGTTAACACACTAGCATAATGTAGCCCACTTTATGACTATGCTTCTATTCATTGTTCCTTAAATAAATGAAATAGATGAGTATGTGAAAGCTTGTTAATGTGCTTTCTAACCGGCGTTCTTGGCGGATGTGATGCTGGACACTGAGTATGGATCTCTCTTTTGTTGGCTGACCCTCAAAAGAGCCACTCAGCATACGCTGTCTAGTGCAGGCTCTGAAAAAAATACAAGACAAACTAGGTCAGAAACGAATTAATAAATTATAACACAAACTGTGTATATTCTTTTTTTTAATCCATTCAATATTAAGAAAACATTAAATCAAAACTGGCATCTGATTTAATTTCTTAGTCATACTGAGCATGATTTATTTAAGCGGGTTATTCATCAAAATCTAATTCATCTCCATTTTGAAGTCACATCTTAAATTATTTCCACTGACTATTTAGTTTCAGTTAGAAATATTTTACATTACAAAAGCTAATTGTTCTTACTGTACATACTGTAAATGCATAGGATTGTGTGATGAACATCAGTGAACAGCCCTTTATCTATGCCACTACTGTCTGTCATGTACTCTGTTGTACATTCGACGCAGCAGATGGTTCTTATTAGCTAACACTGTGTTGTGCAGGTGGAGACAGTTCTAAGGAACGGGGCGCCCACGGAGAGGAAACTAATTAATCCTTTTTTCAGAGTGGTCAAATGTGACCTGTGGTGCACTAAAAAAATCAGGCTAACAGTGAAGTGAAGAGGAAGCAGTAGGAGGGAATTAATCTCCAAGGAAAAATTTGGCACACTTAGTGTAGGTATATGAGGTTACATATAGACTCCAGTTTTACTACTGACAAAAATTGTTGACTCCATTTACACCAAAGTACCTTTCCATATGCATGTGGGACATTCTCAGCAAGTGACCCCATTTGTGTCATGAGTTAATACTGATTTATTTAACAGCATACTGAATTTAGAGACAATACTTGGTAGTTTAATCATGCCTTGAAGTTTAGTGTTCAGTGCAAATAATGAACTGTATTAAATTAACCATAATTTTATATTTAAATGTAATTGATTGGAATATCAATTTCATTACATTTCAGTTACATGGAATTTAGAAACAAATCTAACCTAAATTTTCTACCAAAACAAAAACACTATGCACTATATACATATATATATATATATATATATATATATATATATATGCATTAAGAGCTGGGGGTGAAAACTTTTGAACAGAATTGAGATGTGTACATCTTTCTTATTTTGCCTAAATATCATATTTTTTTCATTTAGTACTGCCCTTCGGAGGCTACAGAAGACAGTTACATGTTTCCCAGAAGACAAAATAAGTTTAATTTATCCTTATTTTCAAATTAAAATTTTATTCTCTTAATGCATGGTATTTTCTTCTAGAGCATCAGTGAGCGTTTGAACCTTGTGTAATAGCTGCTCAGTGTGAAAAGATGGATCTCAAAATCATACAGTCATTGTTAGAAAGGGTTCAAAAACACAAAAAGTTTGGAAAATCAAAGAATTTGTGGGACCTGAAGGATTTTTCTAAGAACAGTAGGCAGTTTAGGACAAACAAGGGACTCAACTATTACTAAAAAAACACAACTGTGGATAATTCAGGTAAGAACACAGTATTAATCAAGGGGATGTAAACTTTTGAACGGGGTCATTTTTTAAATTCAGCTATTATTTTCTCTTGTGGACTACATGTAATGTAATGTAATTTTATGTGAAATATCTTATTCAGGTCAGTACTAAATAAACAATGACATACAGTTTGTATGATCCCTCTTACTTTGGTAAAATAACGTTTTGCAGATTCTGAAAGAAGGAAGTAAACTTTCAACCTCAACTCTATCTGCATTTTTCCTACACAAACTGCATTGGTTTTTGAAGATGACTAATATATTGTTTTTTGTGACAACTGCTTAAACAGGTTACAAAACATGCAGAACAATTCTTTGTATAAAACCAAAAATAAATAAATAAATGCAGTCCTATTTAAAAGACCGAGATCTGTAAGAAGGAATAGTCAAGAAGCCCCTTGTGGTGCTTTCTGACAGTTTATTAAAGGCAAATCTTTCAAAGCTATGTCTGGAGATGAAATGTAACTGGTGAGGCTGTTGCTATAATTGGTATAGGGAGACTGTTCCGCCGCTGTGCTCCCATTGGCTGTTTATGCTCTAAATCAGTGCTGATCTATGTATGCTTTGAAAAGCCTTCTGCTCACCACCGCCTCTCTATTGTCCATTAATTGCAGAGTCATGTACCAGAACACAGCTAATGACAATTTCAGCTTCAAGAGAACATGTCGCCCTTATTTATGGCCACTCAGAGTGATGAGTGCCTGGCTGATGAAGGGTGTGTGTGTGCGCATGTGTGCATGCAGACAGACTGAATGCCCCAGACGACACAGACGACGTGGGATGGCTACTGATGTGCCGTCTGTCTGCTTAGCAGGAGGAGGAGGGGTGGACAAGGTGAGGCGTACGAGTGTGTGTGCGTGCAACATGAGGGAGGTGGGGACGGCATCGACGTGAGCTGAAACTTAACAACAGAGACAAGAGCAAAGTGTGGGAATTATGCGGCTGCATCGCTGCCACATTTTTAAATATTAATTTGTTTATTCTCGCTCACAGGTGACCCACTAACAGTTGTATTGATATGGAGACGCCATTATCTGCTCTGACTGCTAGGCTGGCTGGATGACAAACATGGAGTCAAAATCATGGAAATGGAGGATCCAAATGAAAACATATTCACCCTGTAAAGGAATTAATGTGTTTTTGCCTAAGGCTGCCAGAGAACAAAGCAATGCTCTATTATTTTTCCTGCTGGCCCATCACATATTATGAATAAATATCGTAATACAGACTCATTTCAATCTGATAGAAAAATATTATATTATTATTAATTAGGGCTGTCAGTCGATTATTTTTTTTAATCGCGATTAATCGCATGGTTGTCATGAGTTAACTCGCAATTAATCACACAATTTTATCTGTTCTAAATGTACCTTAACTTAATACTTCAAGTTTTTAATACTATAATCAACATTGGCATGGACAAATATGGATGCTTTAAGCAAATATGTGTTTATTATTAGTGAAACCACTGTTTACATTATTTGCAGGACAGGGCAGCTCACTTCTTCTGAACATGCAAAATGTACATTAATTATTACATTTGTTTGCCTCTAGGTGCCCACATACTGTCATTTGATGAGGCCAAGTTCTCAACAAAACTGTTTCTATTGTTATAATTTAGTATTTCTGTTATCAGACAACCATAGTAATATGAAATAATAACTGAAAAAAATCCTGAATTATGATCATGATTCAATCGCTGAAAAGAATAATTTACAGGCATCTGGCCATAAGTCACTATTCTCTGCATTATTATCGTTGTTTTTAACTTCCTGTTTGAATGCCTTCACGATCCTTTGACTTTTTAGGAGTTTACCCGTTTAAAGTTATGTGATCCCAAAAACCAGCTTCTTTTATTTTTTTAAGGTATTGTTTTCATTATAATGTACTGATTTGAGAGCCTGGTCTCATGAAAATGCGCACTAGCACGATTTTCTGTTTCTATTTGCCGTGCTATTAATAAGCTGAAATTAACTTTGGCGTGCATATGATATGCAATTATGCATGTGTTTGACGTGCATTTAATACGCCGTTTGCGCTTGCATACTCGTATGTGGCTTTACGCATCAACCCCACAGCACCAATAACGTAGACCGACTCCGCTTGCATTCATTAAATATGGCAGAAGTTCACTTCAAGCACTGGAAGCAACAGAATATCTGGTTTAACTGAAAGCGCTGCTCCACTGCCGCTCGCTGAACAGAGCAGACGCTGATATAAAGAGAGGAAGGTGTGCGCGCATTGGGAGACCTCGCGCTCATTCGGCAAAACCGGAGAGCTTTAGAAACTATATTAGGTTTGTCCAATTATGTGTTCATGTATTGTTGCTAGACACTTTTCGCTAGGTTGGCAACATTGTGCATCCATTTCTTTAACTGCTAGGTAGTGGGTCAAACAGATTATATAATAATTAGTGCCGTTAAAATGAATTTGCGTTAACGAGTTATTAACGCATTTTGACAGCCCTATTATTAATACTATAATACTTTTGCAATCAACATTGACTTTTTTAAACAACTATATGGTAATAATTTTAAGCCTTGCTAGGATGTACTATTACAGTGCCTTGTGAAAGTATTCATACCCCATGATTTTTTTTTTCAGTTTTGTTGTGTTGCTGCCTTATGTTAAACTGTTTTAAATGACTTCTTCCCACATCAATCTACACACCATGAACCATAATGACAAAGCAAAAACAGAATTGTCACAACTTCATAAATTTATTAAAAAAAAAAAAACACTGAAATAAGTACACTGCATAAGTTTTCATACCCTCAACTCAGTACTTAGTTGAAGCACCTGTACAGCCTCAAGTTTTTTAGGTATGATGCAACAAGACTTGCACATCAATATTTGGCAAATATCTGTCATTCTTTGCTTCACTGCTTCACCTCTCAAGCTCTGGCTCTGTCAAGCTTGGATGGGGTCTGGCAGACATTTTCAGGTTTCTCCAGAAATGTTTAATTGGGTTCAAGCCCAGGCTCTTGCTGGGCCACTCAAGGACATTCACAGGGTTGTCTATAAGGCACTCTTGCTGTGTGCTTAGGTTCACTATCCTGTTGGAGGGTGAAACTTCTGCCAAGCCCGAGGTTCTGAATGCTCTGGACTGGGTTTTCATTAAGGCTATCTCAAAATTTTTGCACTGAGCTAATCAGAGTCTCTCGGCTAAGTCACAGAACGAGACATTTGTTTCAAGTGAGTCTTCTGGCTTTTCAAGTCCTTCAGATATTGGCACTGAAAAACAGCCCCACAGCATGAGGCTGCTAACAGCACACTTTACTTTTGGGATGGTACTCTGCAGGTGGTGAGGAGTGCCTTGTTTCCTTCAAACATGATGCTTGGAAGTGAGGTTCATCAGACCACAGAATCTCATTTCTCACAGTCTGAGGATCCTTTAGGTACATTTTTTATTTTTTCATGTGTCTTTACTGAGGAGAGGATTGAGTCTTGCGACACCACAATAAAGCCCAGATCGGTGGAGTGTCGCAGTGATGTTTGTCCGTAGGTTTCTCCCATCCGCACATAGGATCATGGAGCTCAACTAGGGTGACCATCAGGTTCTTGGTCACCACTCTAGCCAAGGCCCTTCTCCATCAATTGCTCAGTTTGTCTAGGAGGCCAGCTCTAGGAAGAGTAATGGTTGTTTTAAAACTTCTTACATTAAGGGTAACAGAGACTACATGCTTCTGTGAACCTTCAGTGCAGCATAATTTTTTCTGAACTCTTCCCTAGATGCTAGATGCATTCCCGTCTCTGAGCTCTACAGGCAGTTTTTTAGACCTCAGGGCTTGGTTTTTGCTCTGATGTGCATTTTCAGCTGGTAGACCTTTTAAGATGCGTGTGCCTTTCCAAATCATACACATTCAATTGAATTTGCCACAGGTTAACTTCACTCGAAATGTAAGCAATATCTACATTATATATGCGCCTGAGCTAAATTTCAACTGTCCCAGATAAGGGTATGAATACTTATGCAATGGAATCATTTGTTTTTATTTGTAATAAATTTGTAAAAATGTTAAAAACATTAGTAATTTCTAAGCAGTTTAACTTAAAAAAAAAATGAAGGGGTATGAATACTTTCGCAAGGCACTGTATAAGGTAAATATTTAAATTACATTTTTTAAAATTAAATTACATAAATAAAGCTGGGAGAAAATCACAAGCTCACCGCAGAATTTTATTGACAGTGGTTTCCTTTTCCATGAGGTTACGGGCCCGGATGCTAAATACTGACTTACGGAGCTAGGAAGAAAAAGCGGTTTAGACAGTAAGATGTACACAGGAAACAGATCAATACACATTTTAATTCAGACGGATATATTTGCAAACAACTATTATTATATGGGTAAAGTCGAAACTGATACTGGCAAACAAAAACATCCCAATGTAATCAACAAAATATAGTTATATAACTGCTGGTTATTTAAGTCTTGTTGCGTGGGAAATAGATCTGTTCCTTTCAGAACATTCATGAGCTTATTGTTTAGTCCCTGTGTGTATTGAGGGGGCAGACTGTGGGAGTGATGGAGTGTGGTACCTTCTGATCTATGTATTTATTATCCTCAATGGCAGACCTCTTGGAATGGTCGCAAGACGAGGACGACGCTGAGGGAAGGCGACGGAACAGACAGCTGGGGTCCTGCTGCTGTCGGTCGATGAACTGCTTCATGAAGCTCTCCCTGCGGCATACGCCCACGGCACACGCATAACGAAACAGTCACACGCAAACACACAAGGGACTTCATGTTTTCAGAGGATTCTTGAGGAGGCATATAGTAGTATGTCTGCCAGTATGCTTATTGCTTTTAGGAGAATGAATCTTTGATGTGTTCATGTATATGGTTTGGAATGAGACATCATTCAGTGCACAGAGTACCTGATTCTGGGCACAGTGAAGTCTGATGGCAGCTTGGAGATTTTCACCATCTGTGGTCGATTGGGGAACTTCTCGAAGATCCGCAATCGCAGAGGAAGTTTCTCTTTCGTATCAGCATTGGCTTCGCTCTGTTTCAGCTGTGGAGAGAAGCCAGAAGACTCAATTGAAACAAATGTCTCGTTCTGTGACTTAACCGAGAGACTCTGATCGGGCCACATTGTGTTTTCACACACAGCCTTCAAAACATTTGGTGGACAGTCCAAAATTGACATAAGCTGTCCATCTCTACTTCTGATTGCCCCTTTTGAAAACTCAGCGGGTCTTCAAGTAGAATGCAAAAATGGTGTATTTTATATTCCGTTCCTCACTTCTGATGTTGAGAGAGGAAGGGGTTAGCCTGTATGGTGCACTGCTCTGAATTAATGTGGCCCTCTGAGGCTTAACTGACTTTATGTGCCATAACCTTTTATCTTTCTCCATGTCTATCAAGCAACATAAAGGCCTCAGATGATTAGGCCGGAGCACGCTAGAGGATCACTTCTCATTCTCCTGTCAGAAGAGATGCATAAATTAAAGTGAATAGGATAAAGCTAAGATGACAGATTTCATATTTCTAAACATACTTATGAATGCACATTAAAAGAATCCTCTGAATGCCCTTCTGATTAAAAAAAACCCCATTTTACTACAGTTTAATTTACTAAAACAATAAGTTTAATTTCTAACAATTTTACATGTTAAATGATTTTATTCTTAACATTATTTAATTTTTTTATTATTATTATTTTATTTTATTTTATATTTTTTGACAACAAGATGATCGTTTGGCAGGATTTAAAAGCAAATCATTATATTAACAGAGTGCTGTTCTGCTAGCCTGTCCAAAGATGGCAGCAGCACACAGTCTCAATGCAGTTGTCCGTCCATTACAACACTGGTTGTCAACTTGTTTTGTTTCAGGACCCAGATTTTACATTGACATCAAATGGAAACCCAATACAGCACTGAAATTGTTTATCATGGGGGAAAATAAGTTAAAACCCAATATTTACATGTATTATTTATTTGTTAGGCACAAAACAGTGGTTGGCACAAATCATGCTTATCCTTCTGTCAACTGAACCCATATTTAATTTAGTTTACACTACCAGTCAAGTATTTTAATGTTTTTTTTTTAAAGAATTCGCTCACCAAGCCTGTATTTATTTGATCCAAAATACAGCAAAAGCAGTAATACTGTGAAACATTTTGTCGTTTTAAATAACTGCTTTCTATTTGAATATATTTTAAAATGTAATTTATTCCTGTGATCAAAGCTAAATTGTCAGCATAATTTCTCCGGTCTTCAGTGTCACATGATCGTTCAGAAATCTTTCTAATATGCTGACTTGTTGTTCAGAAAACATTTATTATTTTTATTATTATAATTATCAATATTTAAAACAGTTGAGTACTTCAGGATTCTTTGATAAATAGAAAGATACAAAAATCTGCATTTATCTGAAATAAAAAGCTTTTCTAACATTATACACGAAACCTTTAAAAGTTTGGATTCAGTATAACGTTTTTTTTTTAATTTGGGGAAATAAATTAATACTTTTATTTAGCAAGAATGCTTTAAATTGATCAAAAGTGATGACTGACATTTATAATCTTACAAAAGATTTCTATTTCAGATAAATGCTGTTCTTTCCATTCATCAAAGAAACCTGAAAAAATACTACTCAGCTGTTTTCAACATAATAATAAATGTTTTTGAATCAGAATATTAGATTGATTACTGAAGGATCATGTGACTGGAGTCATCATACTAAAAAATCAGCTTTGAAATCAGGAATAAAGGACCATTTAAAATATATTCAAACAAAAAACAACAGTAAAAATATTTCAAAATATTACTGTTTTGCTGTACTTTGGATCAAATAAAAGCAGCCTTGATGAGCAGAAGAGACTTCTATAAAAAAAAAAACATTAAAAATGTTACTGTTCAAAAACTTTTGACTGGTAGTGCTACAGTAAATTGTGTAACTTTGTTTATGGGTTTGACGATGTAGGCACCGTCTAGCTTCTACCTAGTGTCTTAAATTTTTGTCAAAATGCCATAGATAGATTGACGTAACATTAAAAGATATGGGATTTGGGAAGTGTTCTTTATAAACCTATTTATTTTGCTATCCTACTATGCATGATTAGTTGTATTTCATTTTCTTGCAAACAATTATTGGTTTGCTATCTAGCACTGCTGCAATACAATATAATTCAACACACTGCCTATTAGGGAAGCAAAACAAAACTGAATTGTGTATTCAGAAATGACTTTCTGTCCTCAGTCACAAAACACAGAAAATACTGGTCAAACAAACAGAAATGTCACAAATAACTAAGAGCAATTAATTTAATTTAATAGCATATAAAAAGTATTGGAAATCTTGGAATTGGAAGCATCCGTCTGGACACCTGTAGATAAATATGATGTATTTCTGATTAGGAGTAAGAACCACCAAAATTAGGTTCTTTGATGATAGCTTACCGTTATAAATAAGCGGCTGACCTGGAACCTTTAGGAAATGAAAAGCATTTGGCAAGAGTAACCAAGAGGAACCGTCAAAAATAGAAATGCAAATGGCACTGCATATTATTATCGTAATATGACTCATGATTTTTTTCATTCATTGCTTGAATTGCCCATACATTTAGACATCTGTAGTGCATCACAAGCTGTTCTTTCGGAGTTACAGACAGCAGGTCATGTTCTGTGCTGGAAGTGGAGAGGTTGTGCTAATGTTGCTAAGAGCCTGCTTGCAGTGAGGACAATGCTGTTGGACGCTTGAGCCAAGAGAATATGTGCACAACACAGATCTTGATGATTTCAATGTATTGGGGTGAGAGTAAACACCTGCTCAAATCAAACGTGACATGCCAGGATTAGGAAAAATAGCTTTAGCACCACCAACACGCTGGACTCTGCAATATAAAAGTGCATAAAATCAATCTGCACCAATGTTTGTGGCCACTGAGAAAAGTCCACAGGAATCCATTGTTTACATACCACAAACATTCACAACAAATATTCAGAATTGTACTTAAGTGAGAAAGAATACATAAGGAATGCATCTTGTCTGCTTACTGAAAAAAACAAAAAACAGTTTAGTCTGCACTGAAACAAAGATGGATTGTCTCCTATTAAAAAAAACAGTCTACATTTGTTTAAGGGCAACTTTATTGTAAAAGAGCGTGTGTTTGAAACCGTACAGGTCCCCAAGGCTCCAATCAATAGCTCTGCACTCTGCGGGGTGGCTTCAACTCTGCGCTTTACTCAGCAACAGCCTCTGATTAGCTCTCACACAGAGACGCACACGACATGGAGTACTGCAGAGAGAACAGGCGCTCCTAACTAATACCAACACAATTTACATCCCTCTAGTATAAATAGCTAACGTGAAGAATCCTCCCTGCTTTGCAACGCCACAAACTAGCCCCCCTGTTTATTCTAATCTGGTTGTTAAAACAAGTGTTTGTATTATTATTCAAAATTAGTTCAAAGTTTGAAGATGTTTTTAGGTAACTGACATTTTAAAGCAAATGTTCACCCAAAAATAAAGACGTTTTAACATTTACTGACCCTCATGTTGCTCCAAACCTGTATGACTTTTACCAGTAGTGTTTGGTACCATTTTGAAAAGAATACATAAGTTCAGTTGCAATCTGTTCATTAGTGTCAGTTGCAAAGTTCATTAGCATAGTGCTTCACAAGTGTTAACTAAAACTAAAATGTTAAACTAAAATAAAAAGTAAAATATACACATTAAAATGACACCAGGATGCCAAAATGACTAAACCTGAAATAAAAATAAAGTTAAATAGAAAAGGGGGAAAAAACTAATAAAAATGACAAAACTACTAAAATGAAAACTGGAAATATAAAACTAAAAGTTAATTCAACACACTGATATATATTACTTAGTATACACTGCCGTTCAAAAGTTTGGGATCAGTAAGATTTTTAATCTCTTATGCTAAAATTTAATATTGTGAAACGATGTAAAACAATATTTTTCTATTTTAATATAATTAAAATCTAATTTATTCCTGTAATTCAAAGCTGAATTTTCATCAGCCATTATTCCAGTCTTAAGTGTCATACGATTCTTCAGAAATCATTCTAATATGCTGATTTATTATCAGTGTTGGAAAAAGTTGTGCTGCTTAATATTTTTTTTCGAACCTGTGCTACTTTTTTCAGGATTCTTTGATGAATAAAAATTTAAACAGAAAAGCATTTATTTAGATAGGAATAGAAATCTTTTCTAACAATTTCCACTGCTGTTCAAAAGTTTGGGGTCAGTACATTTTTATTCCTTCTTGTTATAAAAAAAAGTTATACTTTTATTCAGCAAGGATGTGTTAAATGATATAAGGTGACATCAAACACTTACATTGTTAGAAAAGTTTAGATTTGAAATAAATGCTGTTCTTTTTCATTTTTTATTCATCAAATAATCCTGAAAAAAAGTATCACAGGTTTCAAAAAAATATTTGGCAGCACAACTTCGATAATTCAAATAATAAATCAGCATATCAGAATGATTTCTGAAGGATCATGTGACACTTAAGACTGGAGTAATGGCTGATGAAAATTCAGCACTGCATCGTAGGAATAAATTATATTTTAAAGTATATTCAAATAGAAAGCATTATTTTATATTTTAATAACATTTTGATTAAATAAATTGCCTTGATGAGCATAAGAGACTTCTTTAAAAAACATTACAAGTCTTACTGATCCTGATTACTGAATGAACGGCAGTGTATAAATAAAAAAAAAAAAACACTGCTCACTGTAAGCATGGAAAGATCAGTAAGACTATTTTTCAAAATATCTCATTTGTGTCCCACAGAAAAAAGAAAGCCATACCAGTTTGAATCGATGTGAGGGTGAGTACTGTAAATGATGACAGAATTTTCATTTTCATTTTCGAGATGTGGTAAGTACATGTGATGGAGTGCTGAAGAGGAAGAGAAAGCCAAATTCAATCAGCACAGCTAGAAAGTGAAATCCACCCTGATCAATAAACAAATCAATATGAAATGCGTGAAACGATACGGGTTCACATACATTGCATACAGTGCAACACATCATGCTGATTTGCATCTCTACATGATTGCTTGTAGCTAGCTGTATTTTTTCCCCTGATGGCTTATGGAAGGTCTGCATCTAATGCATATTTTTTTGTAAAAATTGCATATGGCCATAGCTCTTCATAATGATGAATCATACGTAGCATTTTCTATAAATCACAGAGCCATGCATCCGAAATGAATGTGTTGGCCTTGGGACACATTAGTGTGATCCATTCACTCCTATTCACACATTCTTCCAATTTCAGGCTCAGGTGAACCATACTAGGCTATTCTCCAAGTCCCCCGCCTTTCAAGATGACAAGAGTCCAGGTTATTGACCAATTGCTGCGTGGTCTGTGGCACATTCACAAAGGAGCCCGTAATAGTGCGCTGCCCTCCCAGCGTCATGAATGATTGGTCGGTCTACAAATCTGTATGTCGCCGTCCCACAAATTTACTCTACAGGCTATTAGACACATTTATGCTCCAGTTAGGTCACCATAAAACAGTGGAGAGCTAATGTAAACACAGGTAATAATGTCTAACGGTGTGAGTGTGACCTTCAGGGACAGTGTGGGCAGACAAAAGAGGACCAGATTATTTGACATGTCAGACTCAAAAGTCTACAGTCTGATATTGGCAAGAATATAGCAGCAATAAGAAATACGCACATAAAACTGATAATTCTGTCATCATTTCAAACTCGTATGACTTTCTTTCTTCTGTGGAACACAAAAGAAGATATTTTGAAGAATGAAACTGTTTGTGTCCATACAATAAAAGTCAATGGGGTTCAAAACAACACTGGACCCCATAGACATTTATTATATATGTGACTCTGGACCACAAAACCAGTCATAAGGGTACATTTTTTGAAATTAAGATTTATATATCATCTGAATAAATAAGCTTTCTATTGATGTATGGTTTGTTAGGATAGGACAATAAAAATCTGTGGGTGCAAAAAAAAAATCTTCATGGAACATGATCTTTACTTAATATCCTAATGATTTTTGCCATAAAAGAAAAATCTGTAATTTTGACCCATACAATGTATTCTTGGCTATTGCTACAAATATACCCCTGCTACTTAAGACTGGTTTTGTGGTCTAATATTATATGGAATGATTGCAAATGGTCTAGTGCAGGAAAACTGTACTATATATGCAAACATCTACATACGGGTCCATGTTTATATGCATCATGTGTTAAAAGAAGATACACTTTTAAAATACATTGGAGACAGCAGCTCTAGACTATAGACTATGACCCTTAAGAAGAAAATTCCAAATCAGTCGCCTTTTAAGGTTCCATTTCAGTTAGGCTGCTTGATAAACATACATTACACGTGCCGCTCTACTCTGCACCAGACTTGGTGAACTTCCATAAGCAGCTCAGGGGTAGAGGGGTCATTCTCTCCTTCTCATTTAGTATCTAATGAGGCATGGTGCTGCATAGGCTATAAACTCCCAGACCTCTTAGAGGCACACCTTTGCCACCTGAGAGGCTGACTGGCTGAATACTTAGCATGGCGAGAGTGGCACAGCATGGCAAGACAAAACGTCTGACGTTCCTCAAATAGCTCTTGTGTGTATTTTGTAAGGCAACTGAAACATTTCCAAAAACCTGGTAATCAGCATGTTCTTATGAATAATAAATGGAGAAAATCCTGCTATTCTCTACTGGAAGTAATGAAGATTTATATTCTGTTCCATTAAGCCATATTTTTATGTATAACTATTATATATACACAGTTGAGGTCAAATGTTTAAACACACCTTGCAGAATGTGTTTTATTTATGTATTTATTTTTTGTTTATTGATAGTCCCTTGAGTCCCTTGTTTGTCCTTAACAGTTAAACTGCCCACTGTTCAAAAGTGTACACCCCTGGCTCTTAATACATAATTTTTCCTTCTGGAGCATCCGTGAGCATTTTAACCTTCTGTAATAGTTGCATATGAGTCCCTCAGTTGTCCTCAGTGTTAATAGATGGATCTCTAAATCATACAGTCATTGTTGGAAAGGGTTCAAATTCACAAAAGTGCTGGAAAACTAAAGAATTTTAATCAACTGTATATAGTTATAACTGTTAATGACATAATACTGTACATAACAAGAATATTTGATTAATGCAGGCACATGTCAGCTGTCTTATTCAGATTAATGGCAAGTGCGACAAATTAGGTTAATGGGATAGTTCACCAAAAAAATAAAAATTACCCCATAATTTACTCACCCTCAAGCTATCCTAGATTTATATGACTTTTTTTATTTCATACGAATACATCCAGATTTATAGTTCAAAATGCTAGGACTCTTCCGAGCTTTATAGTGGCAGTTAATGGCTGTTGAGAATTATTAGTCCAGCAGAAGTCCAATAAAGTGCATTCATCCATCATAAAAAGTACATAAACTCCGGTGAGAATATGCTAGTCTCGTGAGAATAAAGTTTAGTTTGCACCAAAGAAAACCCAGTCTCCTCTTGGCTTATATTGAAATCCTTTGACATTTTTCTTTACAAATCCTCGTTTTGCACTTTTTATTCAAGACCAGTGTTTTGTTTTGCTCTCTCCTCTGAGCTTCCACGTTCGTCACTTCTGACCAGTGCTTACGGCATATCTATGTCCTACGGCATCCGCTAGAATGTTGCTCTTTCGAGAATGCGAGTACGCCAGTTAGCGGAAGCTAGAGATTACGGTTTATAAATTTTGAAAATATGGATATATTTCTTAGACAAACACATCCCTTTGCTTCAGGAGGCATTTATTAACCCCCGGAGCTGTGTGGAGTACTTTTAATGATGGATGGATGCACTTTATTGGACTTCTACTGGACTAATGGATGAATCTCAGCACCTACTGACTGCCATTATAAAGCTTACAAGAGCCAAGAAAAAAGTCATATACACCTAAAATGGCTTAATCATGGGATAATTTTCATTACATATTTTCATTATACCTGAATATGTAATAATGATTCATAAGCATTCATGATTCATGATTCATTATTACATATTCAGGTATAACATTCATGAACATTCAAACATTCATGCATTTAAGGGTTAAATCATGTTAATGCATTTACATGAAACATAAATAAATCACAATGCAAACTCATAAGAATTTTTTTTTAATATTGTACATGTTGCCAATTTCAAATGAAATCTTATGACTTCTCAGTAAAATGTCAGTTGGATGTGAGCAAAACAAAAACATAAATAAGATTGTACAAATTCTCATGAAATGAAATAAAAAATTTTTTTTTAAAAATGTAATGAAAGTGTGTTGGAATATGACCAAATTCTGGCATGCGCAACCTAGGTGACATAAATAAAAAAGGAACGTAATTACATTTTATGAAAGATAATGAAGATATAATTTTTTCTTCTTTGGAATAATGCAAACTGATGAATTGTGCATAATAAGATGAGAAAAGTGTCAATAAGTATGTAAATAGTATGTAAATAAGGTAAATTTGTTTCATTTTAAAACCCTATCATAAAAAAGTGTGCTGCTGAAAGGATGAAAATGGGTCTGGGTGAACGATGGAACACACACACAGTGTCTGGGGCAGCAGACATCTGGATCAGGTGCTGCAGCAAGGGTGTGGGGGTGTGGGCGTGACTGTTAGATCAGAGAATGGAGTACATTTGATGGACAGGCCTGTTACCGAAGGTCCTTTCATGTCTATCGCAGCCAAAGGGGACCAGCATGTGTGTTTGTGCATGCGTGACAAATTGTTGACGCCACACTTTTTAGACCGGGTGCGATAATAAACAAATGTGTGTATGTTTGTACATCTGAGCCCCACTGCAATTTTTTTAGGAATTTGTAAGCAGGACCAGATGTGCTTTGTGCAGATGACTGCAAGAGATGAGGAAATTTACAAAAAGCAAAACGAAACGAAAAAGAAAAACAAAGAAACGGAGATGAAATTGTCTCATGTGAAAAGAACACATTGTATGCCTCAGCTGCTGAAACCAACTTAATACTCTCAGAAAAGAAAATAACACAGAATTTCCTGCAGTTTATCTTTGTTTCATTCACAAACACAACAATAATGTCATAGCCGACTTTTTTGTCTGTTATTAGACCTGGCTATATACCACAAAACTGAGTTTGGCTGGACTGGAAGTCTGGAGTTTCTTTCTTACACACTTAAATTGACTCAAAGCAGTCAGGATAAAATATCAGTCATACAGTAACTCATTTCTGCTGGAAGGGTGAAGAAACCTGTTAAGAATCTATCTAGGTCATACTGAGTCTATTTTTAGGACCATTAAAATTTGTCACATTATTTTCATGCCAATTAAAGACCCACACAAGGCAATTCTGATTGTTTTAGTCCACAAAAAATACATTAAGTATTTTAAACATGTTATTAATATAGCAAATATTACTATTAAAAAGTATATAAAAAGTAACATACATCATTCCATTATTTGCTAAATGGAATTTAATGTATAAAAAAAAACATCAATGCATCCATGCAGGATGAATTTGATTATGGAAGTACATTAAAAATGATTTTTTTTAATATGGGAATTAAGAAACCTTTCACAATGCTAAACAAAAAAAAGTCTTAAAAATACACAAAATATAATTTTGATCAGAAATATGATCTGACTAATATGATCCTTTGTGAGAATTTATATCATATGGAGTGGAAGCTGTAGGCACTAGATGGCAGTGTGGTTAGACCCAAAAGAACATCTGACACCAAGCACATATAAAGTAGTTGACACTGTGACCTTTTCTTAAGTTCAATCTTTAGGTAGTTCTTTAATCTGTCAAAGAAAACATTCAATCCAACCAGCTATAGAATAGCTTCTACCAACAGGAGACTGTTGAACACAAGCACAGCAGCATTGCTTTGTAGAAAAAGTATTCATGAATGGATGCTTCTACTCCGCAATGTGACTCATACTGAGTGTATCTAATTAGTGTTGCTTGTTACAGTATTGCACAATTGCTCATGTTTAGGGTCAGAGGTTTTGGAAAAATTGTGGTGGTGACGTGAAGAGCCAAGCACCACTCACACTGTCTTGAGACAGTAAAAACCTAGTGAGTTTTGTCACCAACAAGTACTGCTGGTATTGTTGTACATTTGACAAATAAATGTTTGACACGCTGGAAGGTTTTGATTTGAAGCCTAGCTCTTGAAAGAGTTCAGGGACCTTAGTCAAGCAACCAACCATGGTCCCACTGCCAGATCCTCCACCTGCTTCCCTTAGGGAAAGTCCTCCATTTGATTTCTGTCAATAAAAAGATAAGCATTTCCCCTATCAGCTCTAGACACTTCTCACTGCCATTTAACCGGAGGAAAGTAATGATTTCTCAAGCTGCTAACAACCATCAATCTCTGCCATCAGAGAGGGAAACGGCTCATGACCGGCCGAATGAACAGACTGCATCGGGAGACGTGGCACAAAGGTGAGGTGTAACAAACAGCGGTCAGAGAGGGAGACCAGCTTATTCGGGTCATGACAACTAGACTGTGCTTTCAACAAATGCAATTCCACTAGCCACTTTTACACCTTTGAAGCTTGGCAATTCACCAAATATCCACCCCTTGGAATGTGGGTAGATATCTAAAAAAGTACATTTATGCTTCGTATATATAATATATATACATTTGAAAGGAAGATTGGTCAGTAATTATACAATTAATTGAAACCATTTGCACAGATCTGGGAAGTAACTGGATTACGTAATCAGATTACAGTTACTTTTTTGCATTACCTGATTACATATTATTCACGCAATGGCTGTAAATCACTCATAATTTATTGATTCTGAAATAATTAGTATTTGTTTATGTAATGCAGAGATTCTCAAACATTTATGACATTGCAGAAGATTGCCTATAGAGTATTTTCACGAAAACGTCATTAATCGGCCATATTAGCGGCATTGAACGTAAACAATGCCACTGAACTTGCATATTTTGCTAATTATTGCTGCTGAAAATCAATTATTGTCATGTTTTGGGCTGTACTAATCGGTCAGACTGGGAAAAACATTTGCAATACTACAGACTGACAAAAGTTATAACAAATCAAGGAAAACACTGCAAAAAACTAAGGAATGTGCTTGGCCAAACTGAACCAGGATTTCCAGGGCAAGAATTTTAACAACATTTGTGTCTGTTCTTATCATTTCTGGTCGGGCAAGTGAAAAATTAGACTAATATCTTAATTAATACTGCTTGTAAGCATCTTTACTTCCTATTAACTTCAGTTAAACTTCACTTAGTCCTTCTCTATATATTTTTTATTATTTATATGATTCCACACATTTTTTTCCATGATTTAGACAGCATAAATTTGCAGATCAACCTAACTGACCAAACCGTGACATTCAGTACATGTACAAACTTTTAAATGATTATGGATTTTAAAAATCATAATTTGTATATGGAATGTTTGACGTGAAATTAGTACTCTGTACATTTTCATAATGTACTTTTTAATTCTTTGTATTTTAAATTGAGGGTAATGGTACTATTTCAGTGTTACCCCTTCAGTCGAATCACTTCGACGTTACATTGGGATCTCGCTTGAGAGACCGATCACCTCTGAGCCTTATTAAAAAGGCCAATTGAAAATTGGCGAGTGGACGTGCGCGCCGGCCACGCCCCCGTACATACGGGTATATAAGATGGCTGCGCGCACCACTCAGTCAGACTTTTGCTTTCAGAGCCGATGTGTCGAGCCTCTAAACAGCCGAGAAGAGTTCTTCAGAGTTCATGCTCCCTCCTGCTGCTGCGCTGCCATAACTAAAAGAGTGTTTCACAGAAAGAGCATTGTTTGGCAGCCGTCAGCGCGGTCCCGCGGGCGGCCGTTTTCACGGCCATATAAAGCCTTTTTGCATTCCAGCGAGCAGCCCCGGCGAGTGCATTGCCCCGCGGCCCCTCCCTGGGCAAACCGGGATCACAAAAGAGCAATTTCTAGCGGCCGTTTTAGACGTCCTTTTCAGGATGTCTTTTCGGCCGTGCGTTTCTGGATGTGGTAGTTTCCTCTCCTCAGCGAACGGACATGAGCGCTGCCTCACGTGTTTAGGCTTTGAGCACGCTGGGGTGGTGCTCATGAATGGTCCATGCGGTGAAAGCATGACCATGACCACGCTGAAGTCCTGCCGCTCGTTCGCGAGCTGGCTCCCCCCGCCTCCCTCCCGTCGTCAGCCGTTGAGCCGCCTATGCTCTTCGGCCACCGCAGTGGGGCGCGGGGGGGGACATTCAATTTACGATAGACAGCGTTCCGCCGGCTCAAAAAGCCCTGCGGACCTCTCTATCTCAGCGCGGTCCCGTTGAGTTTCCGCAGCAGACGCTTCCCCGCCTGGCGGGCTGAGCGTCTCCTTCGGTGCTCCTGCAGAGGATGAGATGTCTGTCACAGCATCAGAGGGAGAGTCAGACGGTGACACATCTCTTCCCGCGGCGCGGCGCCCACCCGTGGTCGCTGCCCCCCCGGAGGTTGATGTCGAACTGTCGGCTATGCTTTTCCGGGCAGCCGGGGGGGATCGGTTTGAGGGTCCCTCAGGGGCCTCCGGCCGATCCTTCTAGGCTGGACGACTGGTTCCTGGGGGGGGCACCGGCGGCAGCGCCGCGCTCCCCCCCGGTCCCGTTCTGACCGGATGTGCATGAGGAGCTGACAAAATCTATGGCGCCCTATTAATTTGAAGCGCACTCCAGCTCCTCTCCCCTCGCCACTCTCCATGGCGGGGCAGCCAAGGGGTACGTGGCGGTCCCCCAGGTCGGGCGCGCCATCGCGGTGCACCTTTGCCCGCGGGCGCGGCCGCCTGGTGGGGCCCTCCGCGTCTCCCTTTTAGGGCATGTGAAATTTCTTCCGCCCTCATCGGCTGGGCCTTTTCTGCGCCCCCCGACACGCTGCCCCGCCCTGCAGGCCATTGCAACACTGCAAAAGTGCCAGGTGCAGGCACCTTAAGGCCTGCACGAGAGTGGTCCTGACCAGGGGGTACTTGAAGAACTCCGCGCCGCCACTGACTTCGCCCTTCGGGCCACTAGGTCGCGGCGTGTCCCCTTGGTCAGGTGATGTCCACCTGCGTGGTCCAGGAACGCCACCTATGGCTGACTCTGGCCCGGATGGCAGAGGCCGACAAAGTTCGCTTTCTCGACTCTCCCATTCCCCAGAGCGGCCTATTCGGCGACACCGTGAAGGGTTTTTGCTCAGCGGCGTCGAACGTATCGCCGGCCCCCAAAAGCCTGCGATCCCCCGCCCATCAGCATACCCCGTCGAGTTGCCAGAGCAGTACGCCTCCCCGTCGTTCGGGCTGGGCGTCTCCTCTGGCGCTCCAACGGTCCAGAGGCAGACGGAGGCCGTCCAACATATCCTGCCCCGCCGCGAAGTTACCATTCCGCCGCCTGGGCCCCCGCCTCCGCCTGCCCGTCGCCGAGGGCGTCCCCCCGCAGCTCCGTCCCCTGCTGAGCCACACGATCCAGGCTCGCAGCCGACGTCGAGCCGCCCGTGGGAGAGGGACGCCGCTCGCCTCTCAGGGTCCTGCGACGGAAGACCCTCGCAGGCGAGCTTCGAAGCGTCCCTGATGCGAGCACCCCCGGAGGTGGAGAGAGCTACTCTGTCGGCACTCCCGCTGGAAGCGGGACTTAGCCGGTCATTTGAAATCACAGAAAGACCCAGCTTTCTCACCTCTGGGGCCTCGGCCCCGAGTTTCCTTCCTGAGCAGCACTTCCACTCCTCGGAACCAGACTCGGGACCGGATGTCGCCAGCGCGGGAACCAGGGAAGTAGGTAAGCACTGCTTAGCGCAGTTAGACACTTCTCCAGGACGTTTATCCTTCTGGGTTTTGTCTCCTTCCCTGTCTTTCCCCAGGCTGCCCCACCACGGTCACGCCGGTCAACGTTCCCTTGATACCACTACACTGGTTGATACGGACGGTACGGCCCGGCTCCAGGCGTCCGCCCAGACTCACAGGTACCCCTTACATTCTTTATTCGGAAACAGGCGTGCCTCTGTTCTGCCTGCGGAGGTCGCGTTCCTACTGGCGAAGGACGCGATCCAGCCTGTCTTTCCGGCCGGGACGAGGTCGGGGTTTGATAAGAGTCCTGACTTCACGTGTCCAGTTAGAGTGGTGGGTTAACATCCGCCCTGGATGGAGCTCTGTTCCGATCCCTTCTTAGGCTGTCGGCACACATGCTCACGACGACGCACATACAAGTATGTTTCCGTCTCCAGGGCTGGGTTGCAGCCATCTGCCTGAAGGGCACCCGCTGTCGCGTCTCGATCTTTCCCCGGTGCACACCCCTCCGGCGGTCTGCCCCGGGGGTCGAGCGCTCAGCGCGAGGTGCTTCCACTTGGCTAGTCCCTCTCCTTCCTGCCTTCTTTAGGCCATAGGAGCTCCCCTGTCCCCTCTTCGGCAGACAGGTACTCGCGTCTTCAACTGTCTCTTCGACTGGTGCTTACCAGCCCACTCGTGAGTTCCGTTGTGCGAATACAGGGACCTGGTGCCTCGGCACCCCCGCCATCTGGTCCTTCAGGCCAACCGAGGGAATCCCTTTCCTCGGTCGGGAGCCCGACTCGGTCCACAAGACGGCCCGCCTTGCTACCAAGAGCGCGCAGTTGGTGCTGTAGTCTCTGAGCTAATCAGGAACTATTCAGCGGTCCCCTCAAATCAGAGGCTCCTGGGGCACATGTCAGCTCTAGCCGCTTGCCGTTAAGCTGTTTCATGTGAGACCGCTGCAGCACGATCGAGTCCTATGATGGGCATGGCATCTCGGCTCTCTCCGGACTGGCGTTTTCCCGCAGTATTGCCGACAAGTCAGCCCGTGGCTTACCACGGGTTGGGTTGCCATGTACAACAGAGGCTTACAGCTCCTCCCATCTGCTCCCATGGAGTCCAACGTGGCAGATTTTGCTACTTGCCATTCATTTAAAGCAGGGAAACTCAACCGTGCAGCCCCCCGGTTCCCACGGCAGTCCACCCACCTGCAGAATGGCGACTCCACCCCGTGACGCAGCTAGTTGGAGTTATATCGGCAGGCCCAGCCACATCCGCTCGCCCTCCCGATTCCTCCCATTGCCAGAGTAACTCTGGCACATAGCTGACCTCCGGGGCCCAAGTACGCCCTTCCCCAGTGAGCCTCCTTGCGCAGACTCTGTGCGAGTCCAGGGAGGACGAGGAGTAAGTCTGGAGGTTGCGCTGCAAGGACGGCCCACCCGGACTTAGGTCTTAGTAACCTTCCCCTCGCGGCAGTCCCTCCCTGTAAGGGCACGGCTTGACACCATAGATCTCTCCGGCCTTCCACAGGCCGTGATACAAACTATCACTCGGTACTGGGCTCCCTTGGCAAAGGCTGGCTCACGCACTGAGATGAGGTCTATCGCTGGCATTCCTCTCGCTGAGAGGCACAGAGATACACGATTGCAGTAGTGCTTCCTATCCTGCAGGAGAGTTGGAGCGCAGGCTGTCCCCTCGACTCTCGGAATATATGCCGCCGCTTAGCCGCATATCACATGCAGTAGATGAAGCAAAATAGGTAAGCTCCCACTGGTCGTGAGGTCCCTCAGAGGTGCCAGACCGCGCCTCATACCCTCTTGGGACCCCCCCGTCGCCCTTCGGGGCCGCGGGGCGCTTCATTTTGAGCCCCTGGCCTCAGTCGAGCTAGAATTCCTGTCATTTAGACAGCGCTCCTGATTGCCCTGGCCTCCATCAAGAGGGTAAGGAGACCTACAAACTTCTCTGTAGGGAAGCTTCCCCGTCGCCTTCTCAGGCCGCGGGGTGCTCCCTTGGAGCCTCGGGCCTCAGTCGAGCGAGAAAAACGCTCCTGACTGCCCTGGCTCCCATTGAACGAGCAAAGGTTCCCCAGAGGTGCTCAGTGGGCCTCAGTCGAGTCCTGTCATTAAGACAGCGCTCCTGACTGCCCCGGCTCCTATTTAAGAGGGTTGGAGACCTTCAAGCTTTCCTTGCCAGCAAAGTGTGTCAAGAAGTTCGGGCCCGGCGACTCTCACGTTACTACCTGAGACCCCGGCCCGGCTATTGTGCCCAAGGTTCCCCACCACGCTTTTCCGCGGTCAGGTGGTGAACCTGCAAGCTCTGCCCTGGAGGAGGCAGACCCAGCCTTGCGATGTTGTGTCTATGTGAAAATGAATTCGCTCGGCACTTCAGACGCACCTAGCAGCTTATCTGCTTGGGGTTCAGCAGAAAGGGAATGCTGTCCCCAAACTGAGGTGGCTCTTTGGGTGGTAGATGCCTCTCCCTCTCTTATCTATATCTGGGAGAGCCATGCCCCTTAGGTGTTCATGCCCACTCCATTAAGAGTGCTGCTTCATCCTATGCGTTGGCTCATGGCGCCTCACTAGCAGATATCTATAGAGCTGCGGGCTGGGCGACACCTAATACCTTCGCTAGGTTCTTCAACCTCCGCGCAGAGGCCGTTCCTCCCGTGTCTTAACATAAGACTTCAGGCGAGCGGGGGGACGGCTGGTGTCGGCTTGCTGCGCCATTCCCACGTGGATCCGTGCGCTATCTCCCAGAATGTTCCCTCCGGCGAACCTGGGTCCTCCATGCCCCGCAGTCAGGGCTAGATGCGGAGTAGTCCTTGGCTGTGATCCTGCCTGGGTCTCCTTCGCCCCGCAGGTTGTGGCTATACTTTTCAATATTTTCCAGCGGAGGAGACCGCTGTTTCCCTCGTGTATCCCTAAGAAATCTTATGGATATATTGAATTATTCTCATTTCCACATGCACAAATTGCATGTGCTCCGCCCCCCCAACCCATGCTTCAGTACATCTGGCATCCCTTCAGGCCCCCTTATAAAAAGGGGGCCTCGGGGCGTTGGGAAGGTTACGTTCAATGACCGCCTGCGGACACGTCTGGGAAGACCTGCCGGCACGTGGCGTTGTGCGTAACGCGGCGTCAGGGTCGTGGCCTTTTCCATGGGTCTAGTTCCCAATGTAACGTCGAAGTGATTCGACTGAAGGGGTAACGTCTAGGTTACGAAGGTAACCCTCGTTCCCCGAAGGAGGGAACGGAGACGTTACATTCCCCTGCCACGCCCCTGGCGTCGCGCTGACGCTGGGCTCTCCCGGCTCTTCAGCAAAAGCCTGACTGAGTGGTGCGCGCAGCCATCTTATATACCCGTATGTACGGGGGCGTGGCCGGCGCGCACGTCCACTCGCCAATTTTCAATTGGCCTTTTTAATAAGGCTCAGAGGTGATCGGTCTCTCAAGCGAGATCCCAATGTAACGTCTCCGTTCCCTCCTTCGGGGAACGAGGGTTACCTTCGTAACCTAGACGTTTCTTAATGACAAAACATCTTTAAGTACCTGCAATAATGCTGATAAAGTCAATAAACAATAAATGAGGAAATTAATATTTCACACACATTTGTATGTTATTAGTTCTCCGGTGTTGTTTAACGGTAACTTTGACATGGTAAACAGGTAAACAATTTATTTGCTTTTTGTGCTCAAGTGTTTAAATAATACATTCTGGTTTTTTTATTATTTAATTAATGAATTCTTAGCCTTTTTATCAACTCTCAAACCCACTACAGTTCTTGCATTAAATCCTGGTTTAATGTAATGTTTAATGTACTTCATGATTTTCTCTCCTTGCTTTTTTATATCAAGATCATGATTTCCACAAAAATAATAAGCAGCAAGAAAAATGTTCTTATAAAACGAATAGTTCTGGTCCTTCATTCTGATCGGTTAAGCCATGTTCAAAGCTGTTGTATATATGTGACCCTGGACCACAAAACCAGTGATAAGTGTAAATTTGTCAAAATTGAGATTCTTATGTCATCTGAAAGCTGAGCAAATAAGCTTTCCATTGATATATTGTTTGTTAAAATAGGACAATGTTTGTCTGAGATGCAACTATTTGAAAACCTAGAATCTGAGGGTGCAAAAAAATCTAAATATTGAGAAAATCGCCTTAAAAGTTGTCCAAATGAAGCTCTTAGCAATGCATATTACTAATCAAAAATCAAGTTTTTATATATTTATGGTAGAAAATGTACAAAATATCTTTATGGAACATGATCTTTACTTAATATGCTAATGATTTTTGGCATAAAAGAAAAATCGATAATTTTGACCCATACAATGTATATTTGGCTATTGCTACAAATATACCCGTGCTACTTAAGACTGGTTTTGTGGTCCAGGGTCACATATTCTCTACAAACATACACCTTTGTTTACTTTTGTGTGTTGCTCAGCAACCACTTGTTGCAACAATCAACCGTTTCTGAGGAACTACATTGTTTGGCGGAAGAATAATGTTTTTATTAATATCAATACACTTTATTTGCCATTTTATTTTGTGAAACCTTACTACGTATATGAAATAACCGTTTTATAAGCCCAGTGAAGCTGTGGTTTAAAGTGAATTCATAACAGCTAACAGCTTAGCTGTTATAAATTCACTGTAAACCTCAGCTTCTCAGAGCTTATTGCTTTATTGACCACTAAATCAGTAAATCAGAATGATTTGTGATCATGTGGCAATGAACAATTGAACAATTGCTGCTAAAAACTCAGCTTTGCCATCATAGCAATAAATTACATTTAAAAACACACACACACACACACACACACACACACACACACACACACACACACACACACACACACACACACACACACACACACACACACACACACACACACACATATTTATATATATATATATTTCACAATTTCACTTTTTTACTGTATTTTGGATCAAATTAATGTATCCTAGGTGAGAATCTTTCAAAAACATCTTACTAACACTAAATGTTTGAACGGTTGTCTATATTGTCATATTTAGGGATTCTTGGTGTCAAAAAGTTTGAAAAGCCTCTATATAAAACACAACCTTCCCAATCATCTCCAGTCACCTTATACGCAAAACTGTCTGAGCAATTCATTAAACATTCTCAGCGTAATTTCATGGCATAACTGCATTACTTCAATCAGAGCACTAACAGGAGCGGATTGCAGCCTGAACAGGTATGGACAAGTCCTGACAGAGGGAAGAGGGAAGCTCATTAAACACTTCCTCTTATCACTGGCTGATCTGTAACGTGTGGAACACACTGGATATTCATTAGCTCTCTCTCCTCTTATCCTGTCGAGTTTAATTGCTAATGATCCTTTCTGTGTGCGTATGCAGGTGCCTGCCGTGATGCCTGACAAATTGAATCTACGCTTACAAAAAGAAGACTTCTGTACAGAGGGGTGCGTACAATTTCCGAGATCGGTTCTTTACTCCGGTGGTGGCTGCTTACAGTATCTCCTTCCTGTTCCTGTACCTGTTGGTTGCAAACTACAGATGAGGATATGATGCATAGCCCTGGCTAAAACACTGCGCATCTGTGACCTGTGCTGTTGCTGAGGGAATCTGCTTCTGAAGTTGTGCTAGAGGGTGGAGTCAAAATGGCCCTTCGGTGGCCATAAAGCCAGAACTCAAACTCATGCCTATCCATCAATGCCTGTTAATCCACCAAAGTCCAAGCCATTTGTGTCTGAGGCTTTGAAATGTGCTTCAAATAAAGACAAATCATCTGCCAGTATTGACAGATGCACGCCATTTTCATGAATCCCGTGTATTGCAATCGGCAAATGATGACGAATGTTACCATGGGAAAATCGGATTGATTACGTCGTTGTGTGGTAAATACCATCTCTGTTGGACTGTTCTTTTTCAACACCTGTGATAGCTCCGAGGGCAAATCTTGTTGAAATTATTCTGAGCAAATCTAAAAATAATCTTGTATGCGTAAGGCTTAATGCACATGTGAGAAGAAATTGGAGAAAAATGGCTTTGTTTTCTGTTCGGAGACTTTCGCGAGGTAAAAGGAGGTCAATTTGAGCCAAATTCTGAGCTTCCCTGCCAAAAAAATAAAATAAAATAAAATAAAATAAAATAAAGAACAGAACACAACTTTCAGGAACTGAGTTAAATTAGTCATATACTTTATAAAATATATAACCTAATGTTCCACTCATATGCATTTTTTACATTACATATTCACCTTAAATACATGCTTTTACTGGCCAGTCTTGTCTTTTGAAGCAGCCATACTGACTATCCTCATCTGGAGTGCTACCAAAATGAATCTATGTGATGTTCCAACAAGTTATGAATCATCATTTCAATCCTCTAACTCCACAAAGCCAGTTGTCGAATAATAGACGCTCAAACTTTAGGTTTGAACATTTGCATTCTTAGCTGCCAGCTACTGTATGCCAAAAAGATCAGTTATCATAGTCAATATCAATGAATACAGATATGACCCATTCAAAGCTCTGAATAAATAAATCCAACAATCCACACTACAAGCATATCCTGAGTTCTGAATCACTCTCAGACAGCCTTAAGGAACAACAGTAACAAATAACAAATAACATCATGGAGTGCCTCCAGATCTTTCTGACTGGACATGTCAACTGTTTTCCTGTGAAAACAGTTCTATTTTGGGGATGAAAGAGGGATACAGCAACAGGCTGCTTAGTTTACATATGCAAAATAAATATGCCACCATTTTTCATTGTATGGGAACTGGGAAAGTGCTTTAAGGTACAATTGGACAATCACACAATAATGATTCTCTATTTAAAGCTTTTTTAATGAAATTGGTGTTACAATCAGTACGAACGTTCCATTTATGTGGTATTCTGTGATGAGAATAACCTACAAATATACACATGTTGCATATTAAACATCAAATATGGTCTGTCTGGCTGTTACTATGTGATTGTACAGCAAATTTCTTCACAGGAAACTTGTCATTTCTAGTTAGGACACAGTGTAACAGTCTTTCCTCTTGGCTCATGAAGTGCCAAGTTTGTAATTCAGCCAAACACAATCATAAACTAATATAAAATGGAAAAGTAGAAAGGTAAACTATGAGACAATTATTTTTTTCTGTTACTTTCTGTACCTGGCAAAAAATATCACAGTGTGGGAGGATAGATCAGGGCCAGACTCATTTCAACACTTACCCTATCCTGCGGTGAGAGTGAAATGGAACCACCAGGTCTATTTGTGGAATCTAAATAAACCATTCAAAAAAATAACACCCTTTAAACTGCCCTGCTGATACAGTCTCTAGATTAGAATTCTCTAGAACTGTCCACAGCTTTACCATCAATCAAAGCGAGATACTGTTACTGTCCCTAGAGATGTGTCATGTCTGACATTTATAGCATGAAACAAGATGAAATATCTTGATGGAACAAGATGAAAGAAAAAAAAAAACATGCTGACCAAAAAGTAGCTGAGTCAAATATTTCGACTCAAAGTCCACAACCTCATGTCTACTTTGGTTTACATACATTTTTCTTTGATACAGTATGCACACGCAAACACACAGATGCACACACACATTTTCCACATTTTATGGTGTCATTGCATAGGCATATCGGTTTTTTATACTGTACAAACTGTATTTTCGACCCCCTTATTCTAATCCTAATCCTAAACCTACCCCTCACAAAAAAACTTTCTGCATTTTTAGATTTTCAAAAAATATCTCTGTATGATTTAGAAGCTTGTTTCTCATGGGGACCAAAAAAATGTCAAAATTATTATTATTGCTATACCTATTGGGGCTTTTTGTCCCCATAATGTAGGGAATTCCAGGACCACACACACACAAAGTGTACATTTGAAAGTATTTAATTTTCATAGATTCTATTTATCCTGAAAGGACCTTCATAAATTATTCTAATATGCTGATTTTGGTGATCAAATTAATGCATGCTTACTGTACTTAACAAAAAGTTAAATTTTTAAATTAATTCTTACTGACCCAAAACGTTTGAATGGCAGTGTATATGCATATATTGTATATAAAAAATAAGGGTAACACTTTACTCAAAGCCTTTATGTAATGCATTATAAAAGCAGTTTTAATGTATAAGTTCTGCCTTGTAATGCACCTTACAAATGCATTGTACAATCTCATGAGACATACACAGTTAATACATTATAACAGTTATCAATTCATTGTTACACTATGCATTTTAAATTTGATTATAATTATTTACAGTAAGATATAATATACTACAACGCACATTATGAATGATTATAATCAGGGCCTAAAACTAACTTTTTGCCACTGTCAATGACCGGTGGCATGATAAAATTTACTGGCCTTTTTTTTTTTTCCCCGGACTTTTTGCAAAAACAGGCAGTTATTACTTCTACAATGCCTAAACATACTTACAATGTTTTTGATTTGTCCAGCTACTGGTGTCTCTATTAAATGCATTTTCCTCAATTTTACCTATTATTAAAGCCATTCAACATTACAGTATATTTGAAAGCTATTATTTCTTATTTCTAGCTTTTATGTCTAAACTATAAATTGGATATGCATAAACTATAGAGATTAATCTTTATTCAAGCTGCACAAGTTAATAAGTGATTAGAGCAGTCCAGTGATGACTTCTCTTTTTTTGTTCTTTGATTTACATTAATGACAGACTTCAACAAGTTTTACTTTAAAAGCAGCGCGGTCTCTTTAAAACCTGATGCACATAATGCGGATCTGACACACATCTGATTTTCTCCCAACTCTTTACGGTCATTTAAGACTTTATAACTGATTTAAGACCACATTTACGAGGTAACTCGCCAAAACCGAGCATTTTGACATAATTGTGTGTGTCTTTGTACATAGAAGCGCTACCGATGCACTGTCTGTCCGAATGCGCAACCTTCAAAACTATACTTCACTGCACTGTTAAGGTGTCGCCACATTCTCGTGTTATGAAGAATAAAGAAGGGAAAAGTTAATCTTCCGAAATGAAGCAGCAATATCTTCTCAGGTGAAAGTTATTAGAACCTTACGAACAAGCTGGCCATTACACTGCTCTGACATTATAAGCCCATTTGTATTCCATTATCTGATTCGCTCTTGATGCAATGAGAGAACAGCTAATTACGATAATCGTATTTTCGGAAAAGATAATTTTATTCGCTTAAGTCAGAAACAGTGAATCCCTTGAAAAACTGGCTGTTGTTTTCACTACATTGCAATGTTACATTTTCGTAAAAGTTTTACCCGGCAACTGACTCTGTCACATATACTCACCAACATCGTTTTTTACTCGTATTTGGCGCTTGGCGAGTGTTAATTTTAGGCCCTGATTATAATGCATTATAGCCTTTACTTAAAGCCTTTATGTATAATTCATTATTAAGGGTTATTAAAGTGCTAGCAAAATGAGTATTTAAATATATAGAATTATACATACATAAAAATGGAAAATACTTGTTTCATATACATACATGCCATATACTGCATTAAAGAAAAAAAAGGCTTCTGAAAATGTCATGCAACAGTCACTGTTCTTCTTTTAGTTTACCATTTCAATCCTGTTGAATTGATTCAGACACATCCAGCATGTCATAAAAAGATAAATAATTGCTTGTGTAAATTTGGGCTTGAGCTATTAAAAGCGATAAGGCTTTGAAGAGAATAATGCATGATAACACATCATAACCTTAGGCTGATTGTTTGAATTAATTGTTTATTGGTTGTGGTAATGAAAATGAGTGGTGAATGAATTTGTCTATTTTCAGCATGCAAAGGACGTGCTAAAAATGACTCAAAGCTAAGCCTAATCAAACAGACAAACAATTTCCACCCAACAAACAAACAACAAAAAAAATGCCTGTCAGTTCTACGGCTCTAAGAGTCTGAAGGTTAAATATAGTGTCTTGATTAATGCTTCATTTTGAGAAATCCTTCAATCTAGCAGGTGGCCAAACATTTTAGGAGACAGTTACTGATGGATTTATTACAAGGTGACGCAGCAACGCAAAAGCCTATGGAAAGAAAAAAAGCCACTGTCATAAAGCCACTGTAAGGGAAAGGACGAAAACACGTCCGGTTGTTATTTGTTCCACATCAGCTAGAACTGGTTTTGCTTCAATTAGGGTCAGCCGTTGAATTGTGCTTTATAAAAGCCACCTGTATTCTTGGAGAGCAATCACAATCTAGTGCTCTATTTTTGGATTGCCCCCATCTGTGCTTGAAGCACCTATAAAATAGGCAATTTTACAGGTGGAACCGTGGATCAGTCAGCTGTGTCTGAGGGATAACTGATCTGGGCATGTGAAGATGCCTGGAGCTTGACAGCCTGGTGGATTGAAGGACCACACAGCTCATGTCATTTACTCAGAGTGAGAAAAGCACAGAGAAAAAAGAGAAATCACAGGAAACCAGGGGCCTTACCTTTCAATTTACACTATTACTTTTACAATTTGTCCTAGCATATCCCGTAACACCGAAGATTGTTATGACAAATTGCAAAAGTAATCATGCAAATTGTGATGAGCTGCTGGTTTCTTTTGGCTTTCCTCTCTCTCTCAACAATTGCTGGAATATGTTGCTGATGTGCTCGAGGAGAGAGGTGACATGCTGTTATCCACAGAGACATCCGACCTCTAATTGCTTTCAAAAGCCATTTCCTATGATATTTGGCCACAGCAGAAGTTCATTTGCATCCTATGAAGAAGGTGCCTTGTTTTTTCCAAGTGCACTTGCCAAACGGGTCACGCTTTCTCACGCTAATTATCCTATGAGTCATCTTTACCTGTGCATCACGGCCCCATAAAAAGGTAAAAATAGACAGAGAACAAGATGGAGAACTGTACTAATTAACACGGCTCACCCTCTTTGCTGATTTCCCTCAAATGCAGGGAAGGAACATGAAACTTTTTTAAGGCTGTAATTGTGCATTATGAGGAATGTTTTTGGATGTATTGTGATTCCATGGTTCAAAGAGCACATTGTTAAAGTATTATAACCTAATTTAGTTTTAAACTAGATCTTGTTAGTTAGGGTAGGTCTGACAGTGAATGCAGGGATTTAACAAGTTGTTTTAATTTAGCTTTGCTAATTGTCCTGTTCCAGAGGCATTCTCCCAGGAAACTATGATAGCTTTAAATGTCCAAAATGTTACCAACAGCCAACTACTACAAAATATAATACACAACCATTTAAAAGGCTCAGTGGTATTTTTTAAATAAGTGTCCATATTATGCCATTTCGAATATTGCTTTTCATGCAGTGTGTAATGTAGCTGTATGTGAATGCAAATGATCCGTGAAGTTGGAAAGCCGAAAGTGCACGATAAATAAAGTTATTGTCTCCCAAAATAAAGAACTGACACTGAACAGCCTGAACAAGTAGTTAGTAATTCGAATAACACTTTTGTGATGGTTATGCGTCACAGTGTAAGACATTTGCATAATGACCCCGCCCACAAACACATCATTTTACTGACAACTTCTTCTCTAATCTCGGGGAGGTCAACGCTGGATTCACAAAAAGCTTGCTTTTTAAAGATGGCTCAGTTCCCAGTTCCCATTTGGACCAGCTGGCTCCACTGAATCTATAAGTATGATAAATAATGGATGTTTATATTTTCTATCAAGCAATCAAAATACGGAATTATGACAATGGGCGAATCATTTCTGACACGCGCTGTACGCACTAACCCAATTACAACAGACTGGACCATCTGACCAATCAGAGCAGAGTAGGCTTATAGAAAGGCGGGGTTTAGAGAAACTAAATATTTGAACTGCTTCGAACAAATCATTTGAGAATTGCTGAAAAATGAGGTGATATAAATGCATATTTTGAGAAAAGCGTTGTTTAAACTTGCATGCATGTAAACCTATTGTAGGAGAATCCCAAAACAATATTAGGAACCTTAAAAATAGCATAATTGGGGCACTTCATTAAAACTATTATTTAACATATATATTACATTGAACATGCCTTAAATTAACCAAAAGTGACATTGTTACAAAACAAATTGTATTTTAAATAAATGCTGTTTCAAACATCAATAATAATAAGAAATGTTATTGCACCAAATCAGCATATTAGAATGATTTCTGAAGGATCATGTGGCACTGACATTCTTGCCATCAAAAGAAAAAAATGCATTTTTAAATACATTAAAATAGAAAACAATTATTTTATATAACTGTAATAAAAATACACGAAGTAAAAATGCTACAGTAAAAACCTGTTCCCCTACTATATACAATGAAAAACTGTATTGGGCATGTATGTATGTTACATCTAATGTGGTTAATTTACTGGTTATTGCATTATTTAAGCCCTATGTGTGTTACGATGCTAGTGTTCAGTGTTTGTGTGAATGACACTGTGCACCTTCTATAAACGTTAATATTTAAAAGCTGCTTGTGATGGGCTTTGGTTCATCATGTGACTTTCTCATCACCACCTGCTTTTGGTGGTTATCAGTGTATTACAATGGTACAAAACCATTTTAAGTACTTCAATAGGATGGTACATTAACATTATATCAGTTAATAAAATTAAGGTATTTAAATGTAAATTTAAGTTAAAACTGTAAAACTTAAAATGTTGCTACCATATTTTTCACACAAAAATTCTGGCAACCACAGCCGTTTTTTTACCGTAAATTTTACAGAACTTTTTTACAGTGTATTTTTTGATGAATTAAATGAACCCTTGGTGAGCATAAGACACATCTTTAAAAACCAACCCCAAGCTTTTGAACAATAGTGTAAAATGAATAGAACAATGTCTTACCTGTTTTAACTTTTTCAAGTCTTCATCCAACTCAAGATTGTCCAAAATGACAGCCACAAAAAGACTCAGAAGAATCTAAAAGACAAGCATAATGAATTCAGTTTTCTTTGAAATTTGCTATTTGAAGATATTCAGACAATTCTTTCATTAGTCACACATCCTAAATGAATGTTCCAGCAGTTATAAGACATAAACACTGTGATGTGGCCTTAATATTCTCCACCATACATTGTCAGTAGGTGTATAGTGCTCATGGGGTGATGTTGACAGATAATCTGTCATGCAAACATGAGGTCTGTCCAAGAGTTATTTATGATCCAACAATAGAAATAACATTTGATAAAAGAATATGCTGTGGAGCCAAAGGAAAACAAAAATGCTTTACCATAAACACAGCAAACACAACAAGAGGTAAATTCATGCTTCGGGAAACAACAACAACAACAACAACAAAAAATCAATAAATCAATCACAGCTGACTGTATCTTAGATGTCATCAGTGCTTTTATATTACTGACATACGTCTCCGTATATGTGAGGTGTCCAAAGCTGTCCTCTAATGCATTAGGCATTGTGTCTTCTCTCTTCATCATTTTTTTTTTTTTTTTTTGTGACAGGAAATGAATAAATGATTCAGCCGTGTCTTGATTACATGCTCGGTCTGTTCTGTCATTAGTGTGCGTCTCATTCAAATGTCAAATTTAAACGGCTGCTCCTCACTCACTCAAACTTGCCAAAAGTCAAACAAAAGAAAAAAAAAATCATTGACCATAGTGCAATTACATCCAGAGAGAGTACATTTTGTTCTCAACAGAGGGCATTTCCAGGCAATGGTTAATATAAATCTATTGCTAAAGACTTCATGTGCAAATATTTCATTATCTTTGTAGTATGCTTACATGTGCATTGCATTTTGAAGCTTTTTTTATGTAAATGGTTGGTAAAACAACAACAAGACACCAATGGCTAAATGTTTACTTGTAATATCTGTAATGAGGACTGACAGGGGCTGTGATGTAGCTGTGAAATGCCCCAAAGATGTGTTTTTTTTAAAAGATAAAAATGGATGAAGGGAGTGTTTGATGTCAGGTGTGACGACTGGAAAATACATATGTGTTAGGATGTTTCCAGAGGCAATTTCCTGCTATATTTCCTAGGCAAGCAATTGTTGTTTCTTTTCTTTCTGTTCTTGGCTAGGAGGCAGCACAGGAATTTATCCATGTCCGCTCTATACACAACCTGAGTTTTTCAGGCTACAAGCAGTCACAAAGCAAACCAGGAAATCCTCCTTGAAGTCTTTATAATTACTGCCTGAGGAAAACATAGCAGGCAGTACTCAACTGCTGTACTATAGAAAGTCCTACACACAGACTGATCCACTTTATTCACATTCACTAAGTACCTGAGTGCCTTAGACATCATCCTGAGTGCTGCATCTCTTCAAACCACACAAAACTGCCCATTAGAGGTTGGAATGCTGCTCTCACTAACAGTCAACCTGCTACAGGATCTCTGAATATGTTCTCTTGATGGCTAGGTAAGCCAGAAGATCAAGAGAAGGAAGGGAGGATGAAGGATGATTCATTTTTTAACAGTCTGGTTAGCTCTCAGCAGCATAAATGCAAGCTGTCTTCATTTTAGATGCATTTGCTTTGCTGCTGTCTCCCTGAAATTGGGAACACATGGATCATGTCCAACACACTGAACTGGGGTCCTTAATGGGATACCATAATGAAAATTAACATCATAAGTGATGAGGTGGATCACCAAAAGGTGCCAGAGCAACAACTGTGTTGAAACATCACCTGTATTTTTTTGTAAGTTTAGTTTCCAGAATTACTTTTTGAAACCCAGTTCCCTTTCGAAGGGAACTCTCACTGCGTCCTCTAGAGGGCGCTTTGGGGAACGCTGCAGCGTTACTCGTGTCTGAAGAATACATAGAAAAACTACATGAAATGGCCGGCGACAGCGTATGACGTCACCGCGGCGCGCACGTCGCTGCCGCTGCGTCACTACCAGGCGACCATAACATAAAAGAGGCGCCCGTGCAACGCAATACATCTTCGCTGTCTTCAGCTATCTCTTTGTCTAGGAGTGCATCTATTCTCTCATCGGAGACCTGCGTGTGACGTGTGTAGTAATTTGATACCCACACTTTCACACTACCCAAACTATGAGGGGATAAGGCAAGCAATTTTAGCTCTTGAGAGAGTAGAATGCAATCGGTGCATTCATTGCTTGGTTTTACGAGAGGCACGCTCTTATACCGACTTGCACGACTCTCAGCTATGTGAGTGTGGTAAATTTCAGCACGTTCAGCTCCCGAGGGAACTAATGGGCTTATGGCGAAAACGCATTCGCAAAGGAGGGAGGTGAGTTTCTCTGTTCCTCATTTTGCATGATTGTGTCTGCCTCTCGCGGCATTAACAAACGCATTTGTCGTCAGTGGCTCCTTGCTTGTCTGCTCCGGGGAATTTATGTCCCGTTAAGGCAGGAACATAAATCCACGCGGACGGGGGTCTGTCGATCCCCCTGTTAGCTTAAAAAAAAAAAAACGAAGGCAGGGTCGGTTCGACCGAGGTAGTACTCCCCTTTCCGCGGGAAGGGTTTATTCAGAGTACCGTTTCTCGCTAACAGAGCCAGGTTTCCTCCCGGTTCATCTGGGTTTAGATCCTATCCTTCTTGTCCAGGCTGATTCTCACTCTTCAGGCCTCACGCACGAGCTGGGCTCTCCCCTTTCCGAGGAAAGGGTCCCCAATGAGCGCCCCCTCGCCAGGACGGGCGTTCCTCCCTGGCCTTCAGGGTTAGGAGTTTGTCCTCATGACTTACAAGATGTTATTCTGGATCTGTTTTTGTGTGTTGTGTTTATTCCTTAGGAAGGAATATTTATAATTCAACGAAGCACCCCTCTCTCCGGTCGTATGGTGGTGCTTGTCTTCCAACACTTCGATCCAGAAGGGACAGCCTACAGAACAGGTTTCCCCCCTTTCAGTGGTTAAACGTGGGAGTTTTTCCCTTCACCTAGGTAAGCGTCTTAAAAATACATTTTAGGATTGCCCTAGCATGTTTAACTCTGTTGCAGATAGCCTGTGTACGAGAATCCCCTTCGTGTCCTCTCCTAAGTGAACTACAGGATTCCGTTGGACCCTGTTTAGGTAACCCAGAGGAAACTTCCTCTTTTAGCATCTGGTTTCCATGGAGACAGAGCTTCTCTAACCTGTTGAGATAGGAGTTCACTTGAATAGGAGTGCTGGCAGGCCACCCCCCTTTTTTACAATACGCCTGAGGGCGGAGGAAGTGCTCGCTGCAGACTCGAGCAACTAAAGGATGCTCCCTTTTCTGCGGAAAAAGGTTTAAATTGAGCACTACCTGGTGACCACTTTCCAATTTTGGGTTATGATTCCAGTCTACTTATGTGAACGTAAGTTCACATAAGTTCACATTCTAGCCTGAGGGCCGGGGTAATGCTTGATGTAGAATCTACACCCAGGTTGACAGATGCCTCCCTCTCTGTGGAAGGGCTTGAGCATCTTTCAGTGTTAAAACACCTCAGAAAGCTGGCACCTTAGGGTCGATTCTCGCTCCTCAGGCCTCATTTCACTTCCCTTTCCGAGGAAAGGTTTTACGAAGTGTTAAACCATAGGATGGTTTTTCCCCCTGACCTCAGGGTTAGGAAGCTGTCCTTATATTTAATTCCGGAGCTACCCAGAATTCTTTAAGGCAAACCAAACAGTGCTCCCCTTTCTGAGGAAAGGGTCACTTAGAGCTTAAGAACTCACGTTCCTCCCTGTGCGCAGGGTTTTTGGAACTGACCTTATAGCTCCCCTAAGTTTAGGGTTCCCTTCAGAGCACCATCTCAGGGTGGAAAGTTTTCCTCCCTTCCTGGGGAGGGAATCTACCCTGGGTAGACTCTGAGAGTGACTACCTTCTACAAGGATGTTGGCGTGCCCCCCTTTTCCTAAGGGTTCACTGAATCAGAAGCACCACTCCTTGGTGGCCGAGTTTCTTCCCTGTGCGTCAGGGTAAGGAGTTTGGCCTTCATACTTCAGGTTTTACTCTCCAGCCTTGGATTCTGGATGAATGCTCCCCTCTACGAAGAGTGAGAGCATTCGCTCCTGTTGGGCTACGCAGCTCCCCTTCTTTGGAAGGGTCCCCTTGAGCGCCAACCCACCTTCGTGAGATTGCCAGACCTTTATAAGGTCATGTGGACCGGGCTGTGCACGCTCCCCCTTTTTATTAAGGGTTCCCTGAGAGCAGTGCCCCTTCTGGAGAACGATCTTCCCTGTGGATCAGGGTTAGGAATTTGTCCTCTACTATCGTTCACTACTACAGGATGGTCTCAGCTCCATGTTTTATCTCTGTTGACAGATAGCTTGCGAGCCTCTGTCCAGAGTAGGGTGTAGCATGGCAATCCCCTCACCGTGAGGGTTATTCCCTTTTTTTCCGTCTCTTCAGACGGCATGGAGCTGATAGTGAAACCCCCTGGGAAAACACTCTCCTTAAACCCAATCATTTCGGTAAGCGTCCCACGCTATGCCTGGGCGTCTTTCTTAAAATCCACAAGAGTGGTAAGTGCACATACACCTGGGGCACTTCTAATAAATCCACGTCTTGGTAGGATCCCACCAAGTTTTGGGTTCCTCCTTAAAAACCCTTTATGGTATGGGTTACGCATCTTGCCTCGTTCCCATTTATTGGAGTTGGCTTACAACCCCGGTTCCTTGGGTTCAACTCTTTAGATATCACTGCTGATGTCTGCCGACCATCCACTATCAGGGCGTGCCACTACTAGTGGCCCTTTGAACGGACCCAGGACAGGTTTACTGCCCTCATATGGGAGCCAGTTTCTGAGGGAACTAGGCCCGATGTTGCGGTAGTTCCTCGTTCTGACAAGTCTAAGTTTACATCGAAACTTAGCCGTTTCCCTCAGAAGGAATTACTCTAATTCCAAGCCTAGAGCTGTGCCCTGGGTTCTAACCCAGTCCAGGTAAGTGGGTAACAGTTCAGGCCTCTGGCCGTGGGGGATAACGTTTTGACAGCCGTCACCACGTCCTAGTAGGGGCAATTCCTCTCAGAATTGTTGCTTAGTGCTCGCTGGAATAGCATGCACTCCCCTCAGCATGGTAGCGTGGGTATATCCGTTCCCCAAATCGCCATCTAGAGGACGCAGTGAGAGTTCCCTTCGAAAGGGAACGTCTCAAGGTTACGTATGTAACCTCAGTTCCCTGAGAATAGGGAACGAGACACTGCGTCCTCTAGACTTTTTCGCCATGCTTCGGACGATAGCTTCAGACATTGAAGATGTATTGCGTTGCACGGGCGCCTCTTTTATGTTACGGTCGCCCGGTAGTGACGCAGCGGCAGCGACGTGCGCGCCCCGATGACGTCATACGCTGTCGCCGGCCATTTCATGTAGTTTTTCTATGTATTCTTCAGACACGAGTCACGCTGCAGCGTTCCCCAAAGCGCCCTCTAGAGGACGCAGTGTCTCGTTCCCTATTCTCAGGGAACTGAGGTTACATACGTAACCTTGAGATGATTTTCAGTACATGGAAAACCCACTGGATTAGGATTGAACGAGGATTAGTTCACCTCCAGAATAAAAAAATCCTGACAATTTACTCACCCCTATGTCATCCAAGATGTCTTTCTTTCTTCAGTCGAAAATAAATTAAGGTTTTTGAGGAAAACATTCCAGGATTTTTCTTGACATAGTGGACCACAATGGGAGCCAACAGGTTTAAGGTCCAAATTGCCGTTTCAAAATGCTTTAACTTCATGCAACACGTAATCACGTTGCAAAGGTCACGGGTCAAAGGTCAAAGGTCTTTACAAAGGAAACGTGCAAAGAAAGTGAAACACCCTTTACTAAAAAGGTAAAAAAAAGGAGAGTTTTTCACCCTACCCTGCCTTTTTGAACCGAAGTACTCAGATGAAGAACTTACCAGGCGTGACCTTTCCAACTATGTGATGCGTGAAGTTGTGGACGTGCATCGCAGAGCTAATGCAAGATAAGCAATTGTGTTTAAAAAAAGGGATATTAATTAAATTTTTTTTTTTTTTTTTAGAAAATTACATCATTTCGCTAGATAAGACTCTTATTCCTCGGCTGGAATCTTGTAAAGCCCTTTGAAGCTGCACTGAAACTCCAATTTGGACCTTTAACCTGTTGACTCCCAATGAAGTCCACTTTATGGAGAAAAATCCTGGAATGTTTTCCTCAAAAACCTTCATGTCTTTTCAACTGAAGAAAAAAGAAAGACATCTTGAATGACATGGGGGTGAGTAAATTATCAGGAAAGTTTCATTCCAAAAATTACTGTACGCTTGTCCACTGACAAAGAAATGATCAGTCTATAATTTTAATGGTGGGTTTATTTGAACAGTGAGAGAGAATAACAACAACAAAAAATTAAGAAAAGCATATTTAAAAAAAGTTATAAATTGATTTGCATTTTAATAAGTGCAAAACATAACTTAGTACTTGGTGGCAAAACCCCTGTTGGCAAGCACAGAGGTCAAACGTTTCTTGGTTCGCACACATTTCAGGAGGGATTTTGTCCCACTCCTCTTTGCAGATCCTATGCTAGTCATTAAGGTTTCAAGGCTGATGTTTGGCAACTCAAACCTTTAGCTCCCTCCAAAGACTTTCTATGGGATTAAGGTCTAGAGACTGGCTAGGCCACTCCAGGACCTTAATGTGCTTCTTCTTGAGCCACTCCTTTGTTGCCCTAGGTGGCTTCAATGCTCTGGCCCTGACGGTACATGGCCCCGTCCATTGCCCCTTTGATGCAGTGCAGTTGTCCTGTCCTCTTAGCAGAAAAACACCCCCAAAACATAAAGTTTCCACCACCATGTTTGACGGTGGGGAAGGTGTTCTTGGGGTCATAGGCAGCATTCCTCCTCCTCCAAACACGGCGAGTTGATGCCAAAGAGCTTGATTTTGGTCTTGTAGCCCATTTCAGCCTTGTGTAGGTCTACAATCTTGTCCCTGACATCCTTGGAAAGCTCTTCGGTCTTGGCCATGGTGGAGCGTTTGGAATCTGATTGATTAATTGCTTCTGTGGACAGGAGTCTATTATACAGATAACAAACTGAGATTAGGAGCACTCTCTTAAAGGGAGTGCTCCTGATCTCAGTTTGTTACCTGTAAAAAAAAACCTGGGAGCCAGAAATCTTGCTAATTGATAGAGGATCAAATACTTATTTCACTCATTAAAATGCAAATCAATTTATAACTTTTTTGAAATGCGTTTTTTGTTGTTATTCTGTCTCTCACTGTTAAAATAAACCTACCATTAAAATTATAGACTGATAATTTCATCGTTTTTTTTTTTTTTTTGTCAAAACGTACAAAATCAGAAGGGGATCCATTTTTTTTCTCACTGTATATGTTTGGATAGCATCACACATGTTTGGATACCATGTAGGTTAAATTCCAGAAACAATTTAGCATTTAGTACTTTGTAACTTCAGGTTCCATTGTCCTGATGCTGCGTTAATCACCTCAACACCCTTTTGTTCTACAGAAAAAAAAACACAAATAAATTATATTTACCAGTGTGGCAAACAGGTGGTAAAGAATGAAGTATATGGCCACCACTGGAGCCCACATCTGTCCCACTGCCACCAAAGTTTGGTCCATGACATCCACCCATCCTTCCTGAGTAAGAATCTGGAACATGGACATAAATGCCTGAAGGAAAAAAAGAGAAATGATCAGCCTGCATTTTTTATCAGTCTGTATATTTTTTATCAGCCTGTATTTTTTATTCTTTTATGAGAAAACAACAAAAGTCTTTAACAAGCTTGTCAGCCCCAGTGCCTCATCTGGATATTTTAAAAGTCATATGCAGTTGGAATAACATGAGGGTGCACAAACATTAAACTTTAATAGTGAATAGGCATAAACGATGTACGCTTTCATGAATTTTCATGACTCTGATTTGACCTTTCCAGCCACCAAAACAAAATGTAAACTTGAAAACAAACAATTTTACATGTGTTGCTTTTCCTAAATATTTTGTTATGGTTATACAAGGATTTTTGACTGACAATGCTGCGACAAAAATAAGACAAGTCAAAGCACAACATTCACTGAAATAGATGCAAAAAAACAAACAAACAAAAAAAAAAAAAAACAAGGAAGAAGGAAAAACAGTGTCTCTGCATCATATGGAGATATGAGACCATATTTTCATGGCCCTTTTTCCATGGAAGTCAAATGAAGGTCTAAACCCAGCTGGTCCCAAGCCTGGTCACAGTCACACTGTCTCTGAGTGACTGCAGATGAAGATAATTTTGCAACAGGTCTATTGACAAGGGAGCTGGGTAAACATCATTATCTTCAATGGTTATCGTGCCACCCGCCTTGGAAATGAGCGGCATCTGTTTATGTGAGCCCCTCCAAATCCCAGCACGCATTGGGATCAGTGGAGTCCCACTAATAACGGAGGATAAAAAGACACCACTAATGAGAACCCCTCTCATGAGCACATAGTATCAAAAAACTTGGAAGAGAGTCTTACATCTTACATCTACTCTCAAATTAAGTATTATAATAGGTTTAGAGATATTTTGGTCCACACTGGTTTCTGAATTCTTCTTAACCAGTGTTTTTCTGAGGTGATAACTGTAGGTATTTCAACATCTCAGCTATTTAAATCACAAATAAAAATGGTCAAGATATGAAAAAGTTAGATTATAAATCACAGATTTTAAGAACTTAATTTGCTCCTCCAAGACGAAATTATTTTAACAATTCATCTTTTGATCTACAACGAAAAATGCAGATGGAATCATGGAATCCAGTCATTAAAATAGAATTCACTGTATAATGTGAAGTGTCACAGAATTTGCCATATTTTGGATGAATAAATCAAAATACACTTAAATCAAAATGTGATATGATTAGTGTCTGTGAATATCAAGGCGCAAAAATACTTTTTAAATATGAATCCTGCATGTTCTGCGTGCTCTGTGTGAATGAATGGCGTAAGCACATGGTTTAAACCTCTGCTGCCTGAATATATGAGCACATGAACACAAAAACACATAAACAATCTCTAGAAATGCTCTGAGCTTCACTTCAATGAGAAGTTTAATATTTCTTGTGAAAAAAATATCGTCATATCATATACAAACAGAAACACTGTCAAAATAAAAGTTTGGTTTAACTTGAAGAAACTGTGACAGAAATATGTTATCATTAATGTAATGATAGTACTACTACTAATACAATTATTATTAAAACATTATTTTTTTAAATGAATATTTATTAGAAAAATTATTTACCAGAATTTATCAACCAGAAAAATGTAAAAGTATTTCTGAAAATAAATAAATACAATTATAAATTAATTTTTTATCAAATTAATTTATTAGATTTTTTTTAATTATTCAAATTTATTGAAACCATTCAAATAGAATCCAGTAAATGAATGTAAACACAGTATTTGGTAAAAAATAAAACTGAATTTGAGAAAAAGACTGCTGTTAAACTGTGTTTTATGATTTCAATTAATTAGACTAGAATTTTTTATTGAACCATTAAAACAGAATCTAGAAAGAAAAAAAACGAAAAAAAAAAAAAAGAATTTGGAAAAAATAAAACAGAATTTGGGAAAAAAATAAAACTGATTTCATATGTCTCTACTTGCTGTGTCTCCAGAAAGAGTGAGATTTACCCGTGGAAATGTGGTGAAACGATCCAAGTCCTCTACAAAGCAGAACATCTGCAGACTGATGGCAGACATCACTATGAGCAGGCTGGCAGTGAACACCACTAGACTGCCGAGTTTCTTTCCTGGACCGAAAATCTTATACACAAAGTCTTCCAATGCCGGAGAGATCTTTATTAGACGGACCACTCGCAAAACCTGCAGGTAAGACGGATAAACATTACATTTTTTTTAATTAAAACAAACTTAAAATTTGCTTAAGCCACATCTTGAAATTAAAAATCACCTTCAAAGCATCAACCAGCCAATACATAAACAGAAGCATCTTATTACATGGGTTTGACATCAATATTATTATGAAAACTATCATAAGAAGAAGAGCTATGGAGCATATTGGTGTTTGTTTTATTGATTTTTAATGAGCAAACACTGATATCGGGTTCTTCCCAGAGTAACTTGGCAACAAATTGCATTGTTGCTCAAGCAGTTATTAAATTACTCTAGGTGACAACAAATTTGAGCAATGATGCATCTCGGTTGAGTTTTGATCAAGAGCAGAGAATGGATATTGATCCATTTGCTTCTAGCTGAATGTGACCTGAGATTCCTCCTGCTGTTGCTACTTTCCTCTAAACCCAGAAAAACCATCTAGCAATCCTCAGGAGAAGGTCTTTCAGCACAACAAACACATCGACAAATGTGCTTCTTTTGGGTTTTGTTACTTGAGAGACTTAAAACCACAGTGCTTATCTAATGGTATTGACCAGCAGTTTTAATATTGATTTTTGCAACTCTGTTTCAATTAAACTGTAATCAGTGTTTTTGTAGCTCAGCTAGTAAAGCATGGTGCTAGCAAGACCACAGTTATGGGTTTGATTCGCAGTAAACACACATGCTGTAAATATGATGTACAACTTAAATACACTAAAAAGTTACTTTAGTTGAAAGCATCTGCCAAACACATAAATTTAAATAAAAATTCTTCCTAGAAAGACGGTGAACTTTATTTGGGACACTTGTGTAATGTACAAGAGATTTCTTACTGCGCAGTTTGAGAACCAATGGAAATTGAGTACTAATTAGGCTCTCCAGAAACATAAATGTAAGACCTATTGAATTTGGCAAACTGGAAAGCAAAGGCTTAGTTTGACCTTTACAGTAAAACAACGAATACACGACTTGTCTTTCTAGTAAAGAGCTGGAACAGTCTTAAAAACTGCTTTTTATCTATTTCTACAGATTCTGCAAGGTTTGTGTATACTTGTGACCTCAACTTGTTACACACACATTACACCTATTTGTCACTTATACAATATGTACAGTTGAGGTCAAAGGTTAACATCCCCCTTTCAGAATATGCAAAATGTTAATCATTTGACCAAAATAAAAGGGATCATACAAAATGCATGCTTTTGTTCAATTAGTACTAACCTGAATAAGATATTTCACATAAAAGATGTTTACATGTAGTCCACAAGAGAAAGTAATAGTTGAATTTATAAAAATGACCCTGTTCAAAAGTTTACATGATTTTTAATACTGTGTTGTTAAACAGTTAAACTGCCTGCTGTTCTTCAGAAAAAACCTTCAGGTCCCACAAATTATTTGGTTTTCCAACATTTTTGTGTATTTTAACAAACATTTTCCAACAATGACTGTATGATTTTGAGATCCATCTTTTGGACAACTGAGAGACTCATATGCAACTATTACAGAAGGTTCAAATGCTTACTGATGCTCCAGAAAGAAAATAAAAACATGCATTTAAAGTTTTTGAATTTGAAGATCAGGGTAAATTTAACTAATTTTGTCTTCTGGGAAACATGTAGCATGTAACATGTAGAAACTTCTGTAGCCGTAGAAGGGCAGTACTAAATGGAAAAAAAAAGATATTCAGGCTAAATAAGCAAAATGTACACATCTCCATTCTGTTCAAAAGTTTTCACCCCCAGTCTCTTAATGTATCGTTTTTCCTTCTGGAGCATCAGTGAGCGTTTGAACCTTCTGTAATAACTTTCAGTTGTCCTCAGTGTGAAAACATGGATCTCAAAATCATAGTCATTGTTGGAAAGGGTTCAAATACACAAAAATGCTCGAAAGCCAAAGAATTTGCCAAAGACTATGTAAACATCTTTTTTATGTAAAATATTTTATTCAAGTCAGTACTAAATAAAAAATACCATGCATTTTGTATGATCCCTCTTATTTTGGTCAAACAATTAACATTTTGCAGATTCTGAAAGGGGGATGTAAACTTTTGACCTCAAATGTACACATTGAAAAAACATCTTCAAGCATATAAACGTAGAAAAAGTGGTAAAAATGATTACAGACTATTCAATAATTCAAAAAAGTAATTAAATTCTAAAAGTTTTAGAATATGAGTCTGAATCCTTGCTATTTGTGACAATGACTCATTTCACTAATGACAGAAAAATATAGAATTCTATTTACAAATCAGATTTAACATGGTGATTGCTCATGGTGAATCATGTGTCTTTTTCATGGCAGCTTCATAATGAGCCCAGACATGAGGGGAGGATATGAATATTCACGGCTGGAGCTCCGCCCCTCCTGCCGAGAGAAAACTGGAGGGAGAGCGCAGGTTGTGTCCTTAATGAGGCTTGTCAACGTGAGCGGGCTTCATCCATTCCCATTCCCATTCCCTGCAGCTGCCTAGAGATGTATGAAAACAGCTCCGCCATGGCCACCAGTATGCATTATTACCCTGCATTAGTGCATGATTAGCATCTCAGAATCTAGCAGGTGCTACACTCATGCAGGGAGCCTTTTACAAATGCCGTGGCTGCATGTGCCATGGCCTTAGTAAAAATAGCTTTTCTGTGCATAATTAGTCACAGAAGCGCTACTATCAGAGTCAATATTGTTGGAAAACTTATTAGAGAAGCTTTGAACGATGACAGAGACTGTTTTTTTGTCATTTTGTCTAAATTCAGCATGGTGGCAGATAACAGTACGGATTAAGAAATTAAATCAAATCACCTTCAATCGAAGGTTACTAAAATGAAGCATGATTTTTATTGGTCTCACATTGGAAGATTATCATTGGATCTATAACTGTTTCTAACCTGGAAGTAGGTGAACTGCGAATGGTAGAGATCAGGGTAGATGTGCAGGGTGGTGCCCACTACAAGCAGAGACTCAAACTTGTGTAGAGATGAACTGATGTATCCAGTGAAGCCCAAACACCAGATTTTGAGCAGAGCTTCCAAATCAAACAGCACAGTGAAGGCGACCTGAAAATGACAGAAAGCCACAATGAGAGGCAGGAAGTATGATAATGGAGAGCTGTTCCTTGCGTGCCCATTTCTTAGTAATTGCTTTTTAAGTATCCCTAGAGCCTTTGGGTTTTGCAATGGGAACACGTATGTGAACACATCCACATTCAAACAAAGAGAGCTGAAAAGCCATTTCCATTCATAATAACTCTGTAAAAAATACAGTATATAGGAAGGACGTAATGGGAAATAAATGCAATCTTAGTGAGATGCATTAAGGCACGGGAATGTCAACAGACGACGGAAGACAAAAATAGTATTTCCCCAGTTTTCCCCCATTTGGTCTGATCCAAATAAAGAGCAGCGTGGATTAATGATGAGATGGATCGGCCTGTGAATATGTGGGGTGCCTCTTCCTCCTTATCTCCGTCTTTCAGCTTGGAGTGGGCGGGTGGCCACACTCCTCTATCTGTCTTTGTTCCCACTGTGCCACCTGCATACTGATTGCAGAGGCACTGCGTGGCAAACAGGACACATATACACACACACACACACACACACACACACACACACACACACACACCAACCCGGCGCTCGCTAAAATGGAGTGTTGCCCACAAGCTGTTTTCGCCCACGTTGTCACTCAGTTGATTTAATCTCAGGCTTTTTAAGGCGACAGAAAGTGATGAGGATATGTATATATGAGCTTTCAGGAAAATCTGATCTGCTGATGCATTTGAGTGCAATAACAATATAAAGCTTCTTATGCCCATCTCATTACTCAAGATAACAGAGCAAAATAGTCTTTTAAAACTAATAAACGTTTCCAAGACAAAGAAAGCGCAGAAAACACATCCCGGAAAAGTTTATTATCAAGTAGCATCTTGACACTGAGTTTTACCGTTTTGAAATCCATTCAGCCGTTTTCCTGTTCTAGTGATATCACTTTTAGCATAGATCATTGAATCCTATTAGACCAATAGCATCGCGTTCAAAAATGACCAACGAGTTTCGGTATTTGTCCTATTTAAAAACTTGACTCTTCTGTAATTATATTGTGTACTAAGATCGGCGGAAAATGTAAAGCTGCGATTTTCTAGGCCGATAAGATTAGGAACTACACTCCCATTTCGGTGTAATAGTCAAGGAAGTTTGCTGCCGTAATATGGATGCAGCAGGCGCAGTAGTATCACTCAGTGCCTGAAATTAGTTCCCAGCTAGGTAACTGCCAATGTGACCGGCTTTTTGAAATTGTGACCAAACTTCGGGTGCTGCGTGATTACATATTACGGCAGCAAACTTCTTTGACTATTACACCGGAATGGGATTGTAGTTTACATTTTCCGCCAATCTTAGTACACAATATAATTACAGAAGTGTCAAGTTTTAAACAGGACAAATACCGAAACGCGTTGGTCATTTTTGAATGCGATGCTGTGTTGGTCACATAGGATTCAATGATATATGCTAAGCTATGCTAAAAGTGATATCGCCAGAACAGGAGAACGGCTGAATGGATTTCAAAACGGTAAAACTCAACTTATTAACTCAGGGGGAGTTGGAGAATGAGCCTTTTTCCAAAAAAGTGGAGTGTTCCTTTAAGTAAAAAAAAAAAAAAAGCCCGTTTATAAACATAGCGGGAAATGACGTCTGTTTTGTTATATACAGGAACTCCTTTTCCTTTTCTAGTTAATTGTTATTTCCACCTCTTTCCAGTGACAGAGCACTTTATTTTGAGAACCGTTTAAGAACATCTGTAAGACCTGAGAGAACATCTAACTTTTGATTGGGGGAATTGTAAAGTTTAATAATTTCTTTTATTATATAAATTTTTTTTTTGCATTGAAAAATAAGGCATTGATTTTTTTTTTATTGTATATGCTGTCAATTATAGTTCCTAGAAAGAAAATCAGAATCGTCCAAAAACGGTATCAGCAGGTCACACGAAAAAAACAGATATCAGAATCAGCCAAGAAAACTGCAATCGTTGCATCTCTAGTATACATAGGTTATATGTTTACATTGGTTATATATGTATATGTAAATTTATATTGGTTATATGTGAGGGATAATCCATGGCTAGCTGTGCATTAAACGATTTGCACAACGTGTAGGCATAGAACCACACGATGCGAAACAGAGTGCATTTAATTGCTTAATGCGCAGCTAGCCATGCATTGGCCTGCTTATACTATGGTCTTTTACCATCATTGACAAGTTAAAACTGTTAATGAAGGGTAAAAATTACGGTTATTTTCATCAGTTACAGCTCGTTAGATCTAGCATTCTGCCTGCATCAAATCAGACAGAGATGAAGCAGTGCGGTAGGATCACATTTATTTGAATGAATTATAACATTTAAATTAATTATTGATCAACTGAGAGAGAGATGACAGTTGCGTGTGTGAATTACCTACGTCTATAGATCTCTCTTTATAAACAATGAAGCTGTGAGTCTAGCCACTTCAAAAACAGTGATTTTACCCCCTCGTTGCTTGTGAATATAATGTAGCGATCCAGTATCTAAGCTGTTTTATTCATAAAAAAGCAACGGGGCAGCACTGGCAACAAGTTTCTGTGCTCCTGTATGTTTCTGTGTGATCTGCTATCTCTCTCTCTCTCTCTCTCTCTCTCTCTCTCTCTGTGCGTCAATGAAAGTAGAGCATTAATATACAACAGTGAACAAACTGACCTGGAACTACCTGTGCACTGAAAGGTTGAAATGCATACCTGCCAGCAAATCATAGAGTATAGAGTATTCAGACAGACCATGACACAAGTTTCTTCTTAGTCTTTCTTGGTTTTATGTAATTATATGTGACCCTGGACCACAAAATCAGTCATAAGTATTTATGTATATTTAATATTTAAGTATATTTAATAATTATTAATATTCATCATAGTTCAGCACAAGCTCATTGCATAAGCTTATTGCACAACAATTTTGACAGGTCTTACCTCAGCCAGGTAGAACTCATCATTGGTGAGTTTATGGTCCTCGTCCTTGTGGTAATTGCTAGCAGCTACAATCACGTCAACAGCCACCATACTGAGGATGAACATGTGGAAAACTGAGGATCGCATCAGTTGCTGCAGAAAGAAAAAATCAGAGAGAGTTGTCATAAGCATAAGTCAGTGCAGACAACTTTTTTTGTCAACTGTGCATGTATATTTGAACTGTGCATGCATTTCAGTCAACTTCTATTCCTAGAGCTGCCATGCTGAGAAATTTTCTTTAATTAATTTGTATATATGTGTGGTACAGTACATCTTTTGCTTTGAGGTATATTCTCCCTTTTGAACAAGTAGGCTGGCTGCCTCCTCATACTGAGTCTAGCTGCCGGAAGAACATTATTTTCCACTTGATTCTCCACTCTTGTATAATGGAAGCTTTTAATCACAGTAAGGACTGAGCCAACTAAATGGACCCTCACTGCCTGAGCCCTCAGCAGGCCAAATGAACCCATCTCAGGCCCATTACAGACCCAGGAACATGAGGCAGGAAAGACAACTTAATTTAAGCCCAGACTGAGCCACCTGTCTGCTGCCCATGAAATCTGTCTCCGCTTAAGACTCTGGTAGGTATTTTTTCTTCTAAAAGTTAGCTGCAACAGTGGATGAATTATAATGGAGGTATTCGATTTGAAAAACAACATTAAACCAAAGGTGAATTATAAATAAATGTTCCTGCTACAAAATGTGGTACTGTATCTGAAGTATTATATGTTTATTTCTATTTTATTTTAAGATATTTATGATTATTAGCATTAAAGGAGAAGTTCACTTCCAGAACAAAATTTACAGGCAATGTACTCGCTTGTCATCCAAGATTTCATGTCTGTCTTTCTTCAGTCGTAAAGAAATTATGTTTTTAAGGAAAACATTTCGTGTTTTTCTCCATATAGTGGACTTCTATGGTGCCCCGAGTTTGAACTTTCAAAATGCAGTTTAAATGCGGCTTTAAACTATCGCAAATGTGATTGTAAACGATCCCAGCCAAGGAAAAAGTGATATGATCTGTTATTTTGTTTTTAAAAATTACAATTTATATACTTTTTACCTTCAAACAAACTCGTCTTGTCTTGCTCTGCCTTTTTTTCCAGTTCAAGACAGTTTGTCAAAAATCTTATTTTCTCCCTCGATTTCAAAAACAATCGTTTCGCTAGATAAGACCCTTCTTCCTCAGCTGGGATCTTTTACAACTGCATTTGGGATCGTTTAAAGCCGCATTAAACTGCATTTTGGAAGTTTAAACTCAGGGCACCATAGAAGTCCATTATATGGAGAAAAATCCTGAAATGTTTTCCTCAAAAAAAAATTTTTCTTTACGACTAAAGAAACATGAACATCTTGGATGACAAGAGGATGAGTACATTATCTGTAAATTTTTGTTCTTGAAGTGAACTTCTCCTTTAAAAGGTTCCAGAAGCCTATTTCTTCTCACTCCTGACACTGCCAAGTTTCTTCCAGTGGGGGAAAACCCTGACTAATAAGACATAATCTTTTAGGTCATGTGTTTGGAAGCCAGCATTCTAGATAAACAGCTGTCGCTGGAGCTGATATCATTGGTCTCTGAGTATAAAATACAACACATTAAAGCCATAAAGGTAACAAACAAGCCAGCAAACAGCAGTGATATGAAAATAAATTACTAACAAAATGAGAATGTGTTTATATTTATGTTTATACTATACCTGCCTAGCATGATTTGATTAGAAACAGCTTTGCTATTATTACTAACAGTACATTTCTATTATTGTCATCACACAGTGATATTTTCCTATATCACCCTATCAATAAAAGGGAATGAAAGTATAAAAGTAAATGAAATTTGCATAACCTGCATTTTGTATTAAGATGAGTAAAAAATGTATTGAGTTGAAGACTGTATTAATTTAAAGTTTATTTAATAAGTGATATTAAATAATCAGATGGGTCTACACCTGTTTCATACCCACGTTTCTTTCTACAGTTTAGACTGAAAAGAAAACAGTCACCAAAATCAATCACTCAATGCTGAAAATGTGATGTGGAATTTCAGGTAAAACTACAATACCCACAATTCTGAAAGAGACCCACCAACCAGAGAAGTAACTGTTACCATGGAAACAGGAATCAGGGGAACAGAGCTCAACAGTGACCACCCACTCCCATAAAGCATTGCGAATGATGTAACCGTCACCGAGTGCTGTCTCATTACACTCTGAAAGAACTTATATATATCTGTATACATTTAAATAGCCTGCAATAATGGTTTATATGGTAATATATGGTTACTGGGACTTTTATATAATTTGCAATGCTTCAAATGTAATGTGAGTACTGGCAGACTGGGGTAGGATGGAGTGTCTGGGAAACCTGTTTGGAAGCAATAATACTATTTCAACAATTTGTGCCCCTAGTGGCACAAAACACTCCAATTCACCAGCTATGCACACACAGAGGGAATACCCAACATGACCAATGACAGAGGGCCAATATCTAGTTCACTGCAGTGTCATGACAGAGTGGATGGCACAGTCTAACTTGTATAAGCGCTCACAGCTTGGGTGCATTTATGTGTTATAAAACAATGAGAAGACACACCAAAGAGATGCAGATAAAATGCAACATGTACACTCATCCGTCCAAATACATGAACACAGCTTGTGGGTGGGTGGAAAATCTCAAACGAGCTGGAGAGAGAGGAAATGAAAATGAAAAAAATAAAAATAAAAAACAGAGAGAGAGGAGAGAGAAAACAAGAACAGAGGAAGAACCTTTTGGAAGACCAACAGAAAGAATCCCACATCTCTTGGAACAGCCAAAACAGTCAATAACAATTATATAAAAGCGATTACACTCCTCTTTAATAGAGAGAGAAACCAGTCTACTACAGCATTGAACTCTTGTTTTTCCTTAATTTGTCTGATTTATCTTTCTAATAAAAGTGAAATGGAATATTATTTTATTACTTTACACACAGCGAAAGCATTTAGGGGAGGATCTGTCACAAAATATGTTTTACGCCTTTCTTACAGACCACTTTTTTAACAGTAGTCGCTTAGTCAAATTGCTGAAAGCAAAAGACAGCAAGAAGCAAGTAAATGGTTTATTAAGTGGAGAGGTGAAAGACAGTGGCAGTGGTTTCGTAGGCAGAGACATAAAAAGAGACATTCTCCCTCCGGGTTCGACAGCCAGACTGAGCCACATGTGGAACAATACGACCCCACACCACATACAACCTTCAAAATAAAGCTTGCCTTTGGAAAGACAATGGCAAAAAGGGCATACAAGAAGAGATTATCTGAGAACAGATTTTTTTCCTCTTCTTTGTGTCCAGAGGCTGTCCATCTGCCCAGAGAGATATATCGACTGCGGTTCCTTAGACTTAGTATGTTGTAAATAGAAGGTAACGGTTTTTGTAATTGGCAATTACACCGTCCCTAACCCTGCTAGGGCTCTGTTTGGATTGCAGTAAAGTAATCTAAAAAAGCCAATGAGTTGCACACTAGGAAGTCCCCAAATAGCATAGTTTTCTCAACAACTAGCAAGGCTAAAGCCTAAGTAAGTAGTGCTGTCAAATGATTAATCGTGAAAAATCGCATCTAACGCATCGCATCAAAAGTTTTTATTCCCATAATATATGTGTGTGTACTGTGTATATTTGTTATTTATATATAAATACACACACATGTATGTATATACACTATATTGCCAAAAGTATTGGGACACCCTGTTCTAATGAACAGGTTTGACTAATTTAGTAATTTCCATGAGTACAAGTCTTAAAGCCCCACTAAGTAACTTTTTTTACCTTAAAATAATGTTTCCGAACTCATGTCATTGGTTCATCAACTCATAACAGGGTGAAACGGCACTTTCGTATTCGCTTTGCGACCCTCTATCAGCCATAACAGCACTATGTAAGTTTGGGTCGTCGGGTCGCGGTTTTCTAGTTCAAATGATACTACAAATGCGACTTGCTTCACGGCAGGCTTCACAAAAGGTTTTCATACTTTTATAAAGTCATACAACATACTCTACCTTGTCATTGGACATCGTTATTTCCAAAGCCGGTCCTGGATAGCCTTTCAAACAAATAACGTGCATGTGACACGACGGTAGGCTAAATTATTTACGACAGCGGTAATGGACAATTCCGCTTCTAACCTGTAGAGGGAGCATTGAGGGAAAAGTTACTTAGTGTTGCATTAATGTTTAAACATATAATGATATTCTAGGATTTTAGTGCTTCTAATTTTACAGCAACAGTTTCGAAAAGACCCTCTTTGTCTATAAGGCAAGGTTAAAAAAGAAATGATTGATTCAGTCAGGTGGAAGAACTTGACTGGTCTGCAGAAAGCAAAGTCCTAATCCCAGTTGAACACATCTAGTGTGACTTTAAATGCAGACCTTGAGCCAAAAACTCATCACCAAACACCAATGACTTGTACATACACTATATGAACAAAAGTATTGGGACACCCCTTCTTTAGAACAAAAAAGGCACTTCCAAAACTGTGGCAACAAAGATTCATGTATATATAAATTGTATTTCCATCTCTGTTGCAACCGTTTTGGAAGTGTCAAAAGTCATTGGTGTTTGGTGATGAGTTTTTGAGTCTGCATTTAAAGTCATTTTAGAGATGTTCAGCTGGGATTAGGACTTTGCTTTCTGCAGACCAGTCAAGTTCTTCCACACTGACTGAATCAATCATTTGTTTTTTAACCTTGCCTTTTACACAGAGGCATTGTCATGTTAGAATAGAAAAGGGTCTTGTCAAAGCTGTTGCTATCAAATTAGAAGAACACAATCCCCTACAATATCATTATATTATATTATATTAGGATTTGTCCCCATGGAAATTTCTACAGTAGTCAAACCTGTTCGTTAGAACAGGGTGTCCCAATACTTTTGCCAATATAGTGTATAAAATATACACAGTACACACACATATTATATAAACAAAATATTTTATTCTGGATGCGATTTATTGCGATCAATCGTTTGGCAGCACAAGTAAGTCCGCCAAAAGAAGATATGCTGTCTAGTTGTTGAAAAATTACATTAAAGGTGCAGTATGTAATAATGACAGCTAGTGGTTGATATGGGTACAGCAGTCTAAATTGAAAATATTGTTTCTCTCGCCCCCTGCACTTCAGACTTGATGCTTACATGGGTTGCTAGATTGAGGACACGCAACACGAACGAGCGTAACTGACAATGTATAGCCAAAAGTATGTTTCACTTTTTCAAAGGGTTCTAAACGATCCCAGCTGAGGAAGATGGGTCTTATTTAGCGAAACGATTGGTTATTTCCTAAAATAAAATTACAATTCATATACTTTTTAACCTCAAATGCTTGTCTTATCTAGCTCTGTGTTGCACATGTACTCTGTGCACTCTGGTTCATGACAGTTAGGGTTAGGGCTGGGCGATATGGCTGAAAACTATATCACGATATCAGTGTTTCATATCGGTCGATATCGATAATTATTGATATTTTTATGACCCATTTAAAATAAGGACCAGGAGAAAAATATATTACACTCAAGCATTTTTATTTTAAACTTAACCTGCCTCTGATCATAATCCCCTCAGTTATTAAGACAGAAATGTCAACAGTCTAAAGTCACAATATACACTTAATTATCTCTTAATCCTCAATTCAAACCCCATTCATTGTCAATGAAGTGAATGGTCAAGCTAATGTATGGCCCAGAAGTACGGCTTGACCACAGGTCAGAGGTTGTTGCAAAGTACTTGGCTGATAATATTTATTTCTGCACAGATTGCTGGTTGCCAGTAGCCAACATTACTTCTTTCCCGGTACTTTAGCCTATACTTTGTGTAATAACAAAAATATTTATTTAAGTGAAAAAATAAGTCCAAAACTTTCAACATTTTGAACTATAGGGCCTTTTTTTTTTTTTTCAGAAATTCTTGTTTTAATTTTTCTGATAATCAAATGAAAGCAAAATCACAGATTTATTTTTAAAAATAAAAATAAGCGGAGCTTTACTGTTAAAATTAATACATAGAAGAAAAATTATATTCAGTTAAAAAAAGGGTTTAATAATAATAGTATTTTTTCAACAATTAAGTGTGACTCTTTATTTTATTTTATATCATATATATTGTTTTATGTAAATTATTTAAATGTGAACATATAAACACCTACATTATACTGTAAAAAGTAATACAAGACTAATATTTTTCTGTTACATGTTAAACCGTACTTTTATTTTGACAGGTTGCCGTGAAGTTTCAGTATGTATACAGTATGAATGATGCTAGTTTCACTAATGAAACGGTAAAATTGACAAAAAGTGACACTCACAGCAGCTTTGGAGATGTATTTATTGGAGTTTGTCTGTTCATGTGAGATGCAAAGGCCAAAAATTAGCGGGAGCGTCATGTGTGCAGTATGCGTGTAGTGAAAATAAAACGCGTCTCCTCCATTCATACATATAGAGGCAAACGGAACACGCAGGATTCTTATTGAAACGGTCTTTTTGCATTTCAGTTTTCACAGACACTAGTCCATATCGCGATCTGAATTAATTAACAGACCAACTTTTGATTTATTGGTCCAAAAATCGACGAATTCCGCGGCATTCCGCCCTATAGTAAAGTCCGTTTTTATGAATGGAGTCCGCGATCCCGTCTGTGAGGAGACATTGTAAACGCGCGATCATGTAGAGACAGAAACCAAATGCCGTCGTGTAAATAAGATAAATAACATAAGGCTATTTAGTTTGTTTAATACAACAACATGGACCCGTTCTGTAGGAAAGATAACCTGATCTGGCGCTATGAACTGAACGTTAAAGGGGGGCTGGGCGGGCCGACGAAGAATACAAAATATCGAACGTTTTATCGAACACATTTTTTATTGATATCGATCTCTTGTCTATCGCGATATATATCGTTATCGTTTTATCGCCCAGCCCTAGTTAGGGTATGTCGAAAAAATCAATCTCATTTTCTCCTCCAACTTCAAAATCACTGTCGCTGTTTTTTTTTGTTTTGTTTGTTTTTTGTAAAGGGCGTTTGACCTTCTTCGCACATTCACTTTGTAAACACTGGGTCGGTACTTCCGCAGGACGATTTTAAAGTTGGAGGAGAAAATGAGATGGGTGTTTTTTGACATGCCCTAACTGTATTAAAATAAAATAACTGATCATTTCGCTAGATAAGACCCTTTATCCACATCTGGGATCAATTAAAACCCCTTTGAAGCTGCATTTAAACTGCATTTTGGAAGTTTAAACTCATGTGCACTGTTGAAGTCCACTTTATGGAGAGAAATTCTGAAATCTTTTTCTCAAAAAACAATTTCTTTACAACTGAAGAAAGAAAGACATGAACATCTTGGATGACAAGGGGGTGAGTAAATTATCTGTAAATTTTTGTTCTGGAACTAATTCTTTAAGAAATCATACTGATTCTGTGCTCAAGAAACATATTTTATGATTATTATTATTAATAAACAGTTGTGATGCTTAACAATTTTGTGGAAACATCATTTTTTTCCAGATTTTTTGAATAGAATGTTCAAAAGTAGGCCTTTTATTTGAAATAAAAATATTTTGTATCTATGCAAAATTATTGATTAATTTAATGCATCCTTCCTGAAAAAAGCACACATTTATTATTATTATTATCATTATTTGATACTTTTGAACGGTATGTAGTTATATTACTATTAATGCATAAAGGACTTGTAAAGCTCCAGGAAATGCAGCCAGTGTCTTATAGTATATCTCGAGGGAGAAAGATGAGAGAATGCCAGTGGCAGTCTGGTCTGTCTGCTGCTCCGGTCTGGGATCACAGCTCAGAATTCACAGAGCAGTCTCTATGACTAATATGAGACATGACAAAGCAGTTTGACATTTTCAGCTTCTCGATGTTGGTTTTCCCTGGGGAGTTTCGGCTGAAGGGGGACTAACAGGTGACTCCATTTTCTCAGGGTCCTTGACTTCACCCAAAAAATGTCCCTGGCTTTCTGAAAGGCATGTTTTATTGCAGGGTTTGAGAGCTTGCTTGTGCAATTCATCCATTGTCTACTTCAAGACTCGCCTGTGATGTGAGGCCTATTTCTCTTGTATGGAGAACATAAAACCAGCACTGTCAATGCACTCAAGGTGTGGTGGCCTACTTCTTCTGATGTTGCTGGTGCCACATGAATACCTAGCAGAGCTGTCGCAATCAATTAAATAGCAACCTTTGTGAGGGTGGGATGCACCTCTCTCTCCATTTCATTGCATTTGATGCAGCCCAATTTGTATGCTCCAAATCTTCCTCCAAAAAGACATTCAGAGCATCTTGTTACCGCTCCTCCTTGTATGTTTGAAACTTCAGGCTTTACACCTGTCAGCTGACACACAATTAGTGTTCTTTACAGTAAAGTGCCTGTCATGCTTCATCAGTTGTGTGCCAGAATCAAAGCCAGCAACAACTCAAAAGGAAGAACATTTCTTCATGATTCAGTGCACGTCAGTGGCATTTGACCAAACATTTACTCATTCTTAAAGGAATAGCTCTCCCCAAAACTGTTATCTTTTACTCATTTCAAATTCAGATGATTTTTTTCTTCTGTGAAACACATAAAAACAAAGTCTGAAATATGTGCTGGTTGCTCTTATACAGTGGCATGCGAACGTTTGCGAACCCCTTGCAGAATCTCTGAAAATGTTAATAATTCTAATTCTAGTACTGTCCTAAGTAAAACATTTCACATAAAAGATGTTTACATATAGTCCATAAAAAAATGGCTGAAATTATTAAAATAACCCCCTTCAAAAATTTGGGAACCCTTGGTTCTTAATACTGTGTGTGGTTTTGAATTTGAAGATCAAGGTAAATTGTACTCAATTTGTCTTCCGGGAAACATGCGAGTACAATTTACCTTGATCTTCAAATTCAAAAAGTTTTAACCCCCCGGCTCTTAATGCATTGTGGTTCCTTCTGGGAAACATTCAAGTATCTTCTGTTGCTTCCGAAGGGCAGTATTAAATGGACAAAACTGATATTTCAACAAAATAAGAAACTTGGACATCTTCATCCTTTTCACAAGTTCTTAATGCATTGTGTTTCCTTCCGGAGCATCAGTAAATGTTTGAACCTTTTTTAATAGTTGTGTTTGAGTCTCTCAATTGTCCTTCGATCGATTTCATATCGATTTCTCTGAAGTATAGTGCTCAGTTGAACTGTTCAGAACAAACAAGGGACTCATGAACAACCATCACAAAACAAAAGAACAGTCGTAGATCATCCATGTAAGCACACACAGTATTAAAGGTCCCATATTGTCAAAATCGAAATTTCCTGGCTTTTTTCATGATAACTGAGGTCTAGGGGCTATGTAACTACCATATGAGTTTCAAAACAGTCAATCCACAGTAAACTGCACACAGCCTGCTTAAAGTAGCTGTTCATTTTCACGAGCCGCTGTGACTTCCGCAAAGATGTGACGTCCGATCTACTCAGTCACCGCCTTCAGTCACCACCCCGAAAGCCAACCACCGTCCCAACCTCCTTTTGTCAAACCCAGACAACAACGCATCCATTCCATTATTGAGCAACAACAACACGAAAACAAGTGGAGAAAACCCTGTTCAGTGGATAGATGTCAAGCTACGATCATTACACAGGCTTCAAAACAACGTGAATATAAGAGACCAGTGGCATGTCAACTTCAGCCTCTTTCACACAGCGATTCCGGTAAATACACGGATAATTTTTCCCACGATTTGTTCCGGAATTGTTTAATTTGGTTCATTCACAGTTGTTTTCTGGAATCTGTGCGTGCTTTACACACAAACCATAAAGACATGTGACGTTTGGATGTGAGATGTAATGCGACGCGTACGTTTCACGAAACTGAAACTAACCTGAACAAACTGTGCTTCAGCACTGATAGTGAGGAGCTGGCTCTGGCCGATCGCCGCTTCATTCCACTTTGCACATATTTTTTTGTCATGAAGAGTCACATGATAACGTGCATCATCACTACAACACTGCCTTTATGGCTCTGGCTTTTGTTCACACAGCGCTTGTTCCCGTAATTTTCCAGAATCAGCGCGCATTGTGAAAGGGGCTTTACTAAAGCAACAGTTATATAGCTTACTGCATTCGGTGTCTGAAAAAGAAAAAACATTAATGATCATTCTGAAATATCCTGTTGAGTATCAGCAGGCTAGGCTCTCTCTATTGCTCTGAGCTCGCTTACAGCATACATGACCGTAGTTACCTGTGATTGGCCTGGCTGTGCGTCACTCAGAAAACAACAGGCCAATCATAAGAGAGGCTCATGAATATTAATTAGATGGGCCAAAATCGACCTGTTTTTGGCAGAGCTCCTAAAAAAGGAGCTGTAAAAATATATTGAGATGGATTTTGGCACTTATACCGCAAATATATATTCTTAAGGACATCAACAACTAAAATAAACCTCCAGAAATGTGTACAATATGGGACCTTTAAGAACAAGGGTTCCCAAAATTTTGAAGGGGGTTATTTCAATAATTTCAGCTATTTTTTTGTCTTGTGGACTATATGTAAACATATTTTATGTAAAATATCTTACTAAGGGCAGTACTAAATAAAAAATAACATTCATTTTGTATGATCTCTTCTATTTTGTTAAAATTATTCACATTTTCACAGATTCTGCAATGGGTTCCCAAACTTTTTTTTGTTTTCTTTGCGCACAATAAGTATTCTTGTAGATTCATAAAATTACGGTTGAACCACTGATGTCACATGGACTATTTTAATGATGTCCTTACTACGTTTCTGGGTCTTGAAAATGTCAGTTGCATTGCTGTCTATGCAGGGTCAGAAAGCTTTCAGATTTTATCAAAAATATCTTAATTTGAGTTTCAAAGATGAACGAAGGACTTATGGGTTTGGAACAACATGGTGGTGAGTAATTAGATTAGATTAGATTAGATTCAACTTTATTGTCATTACACATGTACAAGTACAAGGCAACGAAATGCAGTTTAGGTCTAACCAGGAGTGCAATAAGCAGCAAGTGCAGGATATAGGTATAATTTATAAGTTATAAGTGTTTCTTCTGAATGTCCTCAATGGATGGGAGTGGAGTCCCTATGATGCGTTGGGCAGTTTTCACCACCCACTGCAGTGCCTTACGCTCCACAACAGAGCAGCTTCCTTACCAGACTGTGACACAGTTCGTAAGGATGCTTTCTATCGTGCAGCGATAGAAGTTCACCAGGATGGCTGAGGACAGCTGGTTCTTCTTAAGTGTTCTCAAGAAGAAGAGGCGCTGGTGAGCCTTCTTGACCAGGCTGGAGGTGTTGGTAGTCCAGGATAGGTCCTCTGAAATGTGGGTCCCCAGGAACTTAAAGGATGAAACAGACTCAACAGTCATCCCATTGATGTGGATGGGATCATGTGAGCCTCTTCTTCCCTTCCTGAAGTCCACAATGAGCTCCTTGGTTTTGGTGGTGTTAAGGAGCAGATTATTGTCTGTGCACCACGTGGCCAGGTGCTGAATCTCCTCCCTGTAGGCAGTCTCATCGTTGTTGCTGATGAGACCGATCACCGTAGTGTCGTCTGCAAACTTGATGATGGTGTTAGATCCATACACAGGCCTGCAGTCGTGGGTGAAGAGGGAGTAGAGAAAGGGGCTCAGCACACAGCCCTGTGGTACACCAGTGTTCAGTGTGACGGTAGTGGAACAGATGTGACCTGATCTAACATGCTGAGGTCTGTCAGTCAGAAAATCCATAACCCAGTTGCAAAGTGAGGTGTTAACGTCCAGGTCTCTAAGTTTAGTGATTAACTTAGATGGTCTGACAGTGTTGAATGCTGAGCTGAAATCAACAAACAGCATTCGTGCATAAGTGTTTGAGTGCAGCGCTATGGAGACTGCATCATCTGTGCTCCTATTGCCACGGTAGGCAAACTGGTGTGGGTCCAGTGTGGATTGGAGGGAGCCCTTGAGGTGTGAGAGGACCAGCCGCTCGAAGCACTTCATAATGATGGGTGTGAGTGCTACAGGGCGGTAGTCGTTCAGGCATGTTGGGTTGGAGTGTTTCGGCACTGGCACAATGGAGGTGGATTTAAAACATGCTGGTACAGCTGCTTGGGCAAGGGACATGTTAAAAATGTCTGTGAATACCCCAGCGAGTTGCTCTGCACATGCCCTCAGTACGCGGCCAGGGATACCGTCTGGTCCAGCAGCCTTGCGCGCGTTGATCCGACTCGGTGTAGACGTCTGAAGAGGCAAGTGTGATGGGTGAGTGGTCGGTTGAGGGAGTGATTTTGGTGGCAGTGTCTATATTGTCTCTCTCAAAGCAAGCATAAAAGTCATTAAGCTCGTTCAGGAAGAAGACATCGGTGGCTGTGGGGGTGGAGTGGCTGGGTCTGTAGTCACTGATGGCCTGAATGCCCTGCCACATGCGTCGAGGGTCAGAATTAGAAAAGTGCTCCTCTAGCTTAAGTTTGTAGCAGTACTTGGCCTTTTTGATGCCCCTCTTCAGATTTGCCCTAGAAGTGCTGTAGGCCTGTGCATCACCTGATCTAAAGGCAGTGTTGCGTGCTTTCAGCAGGAGACGCACTTCCTTGTTCATCCATGGTTTCTGATTTGGGTATGTGGTGATCTGTTTCTGGGTTGTAACACTGTCTATGGTATTATTAATGTAATCCAGAACAGAGGAAGTGTAGCTGTCAATGTCCGTGTGAGAGCCACAGGTGGCCTGAGAAGCAAACATACTCCAGTCAGTGTGCAGAAACCTGTCCTGAAGTGTGAAGTCTGCCCCCGCTGGCCACACTTTGATGGTCTTCACTGATGGCCTCACACAGTTGATGAGGGGTGAGTATTTGGGGGTGAGGAACAAAGAAAGGTGGTCTGATTGTCCCAAGTGGGGGAGGGGGGTCACGGTATAAGCTTCAGCCATGTTTGTGTATACATGGTCTAAAGTTTTATTTCTTCTGGTGTGGCAGAAAACGTTTTGATGAAATTTGGGGAGTACTGTCTTTAAGTTTGAGTGATTAAAATCCCCCGCAACAATAAATGCAGCCTCCGGGTGAGCAGTTTGTTGTTTGCTGATGGCCGCATGAAGTTCGTTCATAGCAAGCTTGGCATCAGCATCGGGAGGAATGTAAGCAGCTGTTATTATGGTGGAGGTGAACTCCCGCGGCAGATAAAACGGTCTACACTTAACCATGAGAAACTCTAGGTTAGCTGAGCAGTGTCTCCCAATAGTAACAGAGTTCGTGCACCAAACTTTGTTAACATAAATGCACAATCCTCCGCCTCTGGTCTTACCGGAGTCATCCGCCGTTCTGTCTGCCCGGAATGTGTGAAGCTCAGCTAGAGCAATAGCACTGTCCGATACATCGCTGTTTAGCCATGTTTCAGTGAAGATCTTGACATTGCAGTTCAAAAGTCTCTCTCTGTGTTTGATGCGGAGTCGAATCTCGTCCATTTTGTTCACCAGTGACCGTACATTAGCGAGGAAAATGCTGGGTAAAGAGAGCCGGTGTGGTGTTAGCTTTAGCTTAGCTCTAAGTCCTCCACGCTTCCCCCGTCTTTGTTTACGGTCGCGTCGCCGCCTTCAAGCACTTCCGCCCGGCCAGGTAGAGTGCGCAGCCGTAGGTGTTCTGGTGATCTCAGGGACGAGTCGAAGATTACTGATAAAACTGTCGGGAATGTACAAACCAATATCCAAAAGCTCCTGTCGGGTGTACGATGTAAAGGCACAACTGTTCTGTACAAACAGACCCGAGATGAGCAAGTAAAATACTGCAAATTTGCAGAAACTGGAGAGACACTGAGCCTCGCGATGTGTACGCACCGCCATCTTGGTCGTAGTGACAAAATTTTAATTTTGGGGTGAAGAAACCCTTTAAACCATTCAGGAGAAAGGTAGCAACCAAATAATTTATGAACAAATCGTGTTTGTTTAATTGTTGTTGTTTATTTTAAATCCGACTTAGAAAATGGGACACAATTCGTATGGACCAATTATTGATACTCTTATGGTGGTTTTGTGTCCTTTTCAAAGCTTGAAAGCTTTAGTCACCATTCAGTTTAATTGCTTGGAAAATAACAACTTGTACTTGTCTTCAAAATTTCAACAGAGCACACAAGGCATTTGCACCACTTTAATGCTGCACTTTACCATACATGTTCTTGATATGAAAACGAGAAGCATGAACATTCTGTTAAACATCTCCTTTTGTGTTTCAGAGAAGAAGAAAAAAATCATGCAGGTTCTGAACAATGTGAAGATGAGTAAATTATGACAGAATTACAGTTTTGGGGTGAACTGTCCCTTTAAGCTAAACTGAATATAAAGCAAAAACTCCAGTTTTTACAAAGAACAGAAATATAAAGTAGATGCAGCTTTTTTTTAAAAAGGAGAAAAGTCTGTTTGAGAGTTCACCTGTCTGTCAACAACCATCAGCAAAGCCCAATGAAGCATCTTATAGCACATCTAACACTCCAAATTTAAGTCATCAGCAAACTAAGCATTACAAAAGCACTTTTTGTGAACTCCGTAGGCATACCTTGACACTTTCGCTCCATTGTTTAATTAGAAAATAGGAACAAAAATAGCTTATGGGAGACCAGCAGTGCTCAAATCCCACTGCTTATCGAAGTTATTACTGCAGTGAGGTGATTCATGCTCTGTCTGGGACCTGCTGGTTAATTAAAGCTGACTGTCCTCCAGAATTCTCCAGCCACTGTTCAAGACCAGGTTAGGGATGCAGACGGGCTGGGTTCTGAGCATCACGGCTGTGGCTGTTGATTAGGCATGCTTATGGCTAGGAGAAATAGGTCCCTTGGGAGAAATGAGTGTTGCAAGGTCAGAGGTGGGGTAATGGAGGGTTTCCTCTATATAAATAACCTTAGCGTGGGCGCGTAAAGGGTGACTGCAGAAGCCAAGGTGTTTCCTCTATGGGTGGCACCTTCTGATTAAAATGGTTATCAATCATGACGTCTGGAGATTTCAACACAGAGATGCAGAGCGGGAAAGATACTGCAAGATCAGGGAACTGCTCTTCATTGAACTGTATTGTAATTCTAAATGACTGACCGTCTGTGTTGAGCTCAATCTACTGTAGGTTTAGTCCAATATGTTAATGTGGCTATCAGTGTATATAATTTTACTGTGAAAACGTACACATTAAAAGGACAGTTCACCCAAAAATAAAAATTATTCCATCATTTGCTCACTCTCATGTCATTCATAACATGTTTGACTTTATTTTTTTGTGTAAAGGTCACACTGAGTCCGAAATTCTCGTCCGAAATTTCCACACGTCAAAAAATAAATACGGCCTCCTTTTACACACTGCCTCCAAAACCTTTGTCCGTCATAAAAATATTCTGATCAGGTTCGATTTTCTGTGTTTTTGTATCCGTAGGAACAGGGGCGTAGATTTAGGGTGGACAGTGGGGATGTGTCCCCACCAATATCCTCCGACCATTGAAATGTCCCCACCAATAACTTAATCCACTTTAAAAAAAAATCGCGCTGTCAACATCAACCTAGACACGCAGAAAGGGATACGTTCTCTTCTTGAGTCCTCCCGCCCCCAAAACACATATGAACATTTTGATTGGCTGTGCCTTTCCTTGCTATCATGTGAGAAGCTATGGCTGCGTTCAGATACAAGCAGCGCCAAAAATGCAATGGATTTTTTTTCCCGTGCAAGTAGGTGTGTTGTGTGACATACATGTGAGGATGGTGGCAGCAAAAAAAAGAAGCTGGACATAAGGAGCTCAACCTTAATGCTAGTGCTTTTTTTTTTTTTACAGCTTTGACACATTCATTACAGAAGGGCAATCTATAGTCTGTGAATACGGCTTAAAACTAACAGCATACTAAACAGCTAAATGTAAAAGTATAAATATGATTGATCACTGTCAGTTCTCCTAATCTAATGACGACTATTTGTCAGAAATTAGTCTTGTGAAAGAAATTGATATGCTAAATACTAATATTGCCATGCAATTGTCTATTGCAGTTCACCAATAGACAATCCACTTCGCACAAATAGTTTTAAAAATGCATTCACTAACTTATGGAGCTCATATTATGACAAAACTTTTTGAATTTGAATTGTACAAATTTGAATTATTGACAAGTGTCATTTCACAAAACTGAATATTATATGGTATTTAACAGTTCTGAATTCGATTTTTTAAAACTTGAATACTGAACATTTGAAATTGAACACAACTGAATTTTCAAATCGCAGATTTTCAAATAGACATGTATTTTTAAACAGCAGATTTTTGTTCTGATTTCTAAGACTTCAAATATTCAGTTTTTAAAAATACAACTTCAAGTTTTCAAGATGAAAAAAAATTCGGAACATCAAATTCAGTGTTCAAAATTCAAAGCGCAGAAATTCAGATCGTACAGAAAGTAGGTCAGAGGTTATGCACAGGGAAGAGTAGATGATCTACGAAAAGTCGAACGAAGCATTTACTGTGACCGAGAGGGGGCATGTTTGGTTCACTTAGGCTAGTTTTGCCGTGGTCACAACATATTAACTCGTGGGTACGTGATAATACGCCGTGGCCACAATATATTATCTTGTGGGAACGTCATATTAACTCGTGGGAGTATGCATGTCATGGAAACAAGATCTTTTTGTAAAGATAATGACATGCCGCGCGGCTGCTGCCTTCTCTTGTAGTGGAAGGGTTTTGTGCAGTTGAGGCGGTGTTCGCGACGCGGTCACAGTGTGGACGCTGCCGCTCACAAAAAGATTTTTAAAAAATTATCTTTGCCTGCGCCTGCTGCGAAGCGCCGTGTTCGTGGAAGCGGCAGGATTTTGGGTGCAGGAGCAAAACTTGCACTTCGCCTCCGCGCCGCTCCCATTGAAAATGAACTAGACACTCGCGACTGCCGCGTCCCGTGTGAAAAGGCCTGAAGTGATTTGTGCTGTTTTGGGAAAGACATTGCTATAGTTGCAAACAACAAGATCACATTTGATTTCATTAAAAATAAACACAACAGAAATGTACTATATGTGTTCTTGTATTTATAATTCATAGTCCCATGAATAGTCTTCATGTCAGGCACATCTCTGTAATTTTTTTTTTATTATTATTGATCATACTAGGAGAATTCCATTACATGATCTTCGTTTTCAACACTGCCGACAAATGTTCTATTTGTTGTTAAAAATCTGGTTAAAGGACATAACATATTTTTATCTCTGGCGGCGCCTGACGCAAAGAGACGTAAGTGGCAGTATTTTGGCTGCAGGAGCACTGCTTGCCTGTTAACTGATCGGTTCTTTATATTTCATATTTGTATATTATTATTATTAAACAGTAGGCTAATACAATAGGCCTAATTTTATCATAATTATATTAACTGGTTAGGGCTATATTTATTGTTTTATATGCTTATTTCCCTTTCAATTCGTGTAGTGCTTTAATTAACTCTCTGTATAATTATGCTAGTATTATTAATATGCTAAAATATTTTGCAAATACTGTAAACGCCTGACAATTATGCCAATTAAGTTTTGACTTTATTAATGTATTTACCCCAGTTTGTGACGGTAAATGAGCATGTTTTGTTCATTGTGTTTCAAATGAAACTGCGTGAATGATGTATTCCTTAACTATAATAATGTAATAGTTTATCAATAACCCGAAATGAAATATGTTATATTCACCCTTTAATTTGCACTTCCAGTAAAAATTCCTCGTCGGCAAAACTTTCAGAACCTGAAGTCAAGAGATCTCAAGTATGATACAAAGCTATAGACAACTAACACAACCTTTTATAGCCCGCATACTAATAACAGCCTAGATATGTATGTAGTCTAATTTGTTGGGGAGTCGCTCTCCAAACATCGGGTATTAAAATTGCCTTTGAATATGCGTGCGCGTTTTGCATTCAGTTTCGTTTTACGCAAAGCCGTGTAACTATGTATACACTGCCATCTTGTGGCCACGACATATTATCACGCTCCCACGAGTTAATATGATGTTCCCACGAAATAACAACTTGTGGCCACGGCGTATTATCACGTACCCACGAGTTAATATGATGTTCCCACGAAATAATAACTTGTGGCCACGGCGTATTATCACGTACCCACGAGTTAATATGTTGTGACCACGGCAAAACTAGCCTAAGTGAACCAAACATGCCCCCTCTCGGTCACAGTAAATGCTTCGTTCGACTTTTCGTAGATCATCTACTCTTCCCTGTGCATAACCTCTGACCTACTTTCTGTACGATCTGAATTTCTGCGCTTTGAATTTTGAACACTGAATTTGATGTTCCGAATTTTTTTTCATCTTGAAAACTTGAAGTTGTATTTTTAAAAACTGAATATTTGAAGTCTTAGAAATCAGAACAAAAATCTGCTGTTTGAAAATACATGTCTATTTGAAAATCTGCGATTTGAAAATTCAGTTGTGTTCAATTTCAAATGTTCAATATTCAAGTTTTAAAAAATCGAATTCAGAACTATGTTAAATACCATATAATATTCAGTTTTGTGAAATGACACTTGTCAATAATTCAAATTTGTACAATTCAAATTCAAAAAGTTTTGTCATAATATGAGCTCCATACCTGACTTGGCAAACATCAGAATCAGAATGAGCTTTATTGCCAGGTATGTTTGCACATACTAGGAATTTGTTTTTGTGACAGAGCTCCACAGTGCTACAGAATGACAGTGACAAGACGATACATATTATAAAAAGAACAATATAGAGGTATACAAGACAGACAATGTGCAAAAATAGCAAAGACATTTGAATGGAAGTAAGTATGTGCTTTAAATAAATAACGGAAAAATGAATAAAGAATGTATAGTGTTGTATGTTCCACGATCAAGTGTTCATGAGATGGATTGCCTGAGGAAAGAAACTGTTTCTGTGTCTGGTCGTTCTAGTGCTCAGTGCTCTGTAGCGCCGACCGGATGGTAACAGTTCAAAAAGTGAGTGTGCTGGATGTGAGGGGTCCAGAGTAATTTTGGCAGCCCTTTTTCGTACTCTGGATAAGTACAGATCTTGAAGGGTAGGGAGGGTTGTACCAATGATTCGCTCAGCAGTCCGGACTATCCGACGTAGTCTTCTGAGATCAGAATTTGTAGCTGAGCTGAACCAGATAGTAATTGAAGTGCAGAGGACGGATTCAATGATGGCAGAGTAAAACTGTTTCAGCAGTTCCTGTGGCAGGTTGAGTTTCCTCAGCTGGCGGAGGAAGTACAGCCTCTGCTGGGCCTTTTTCACAATGGAGTCTATGTGAATGTCCCACTTCAGGTCCTGAGAGATGGTATTTCCAAGGAACCTGAATGACTCCACTGTGTTTACAGTGCTGTTCATGATGGTGAGTGGGGGGAGAGCAGGGGGGGTTTTCCTGAAGTCTATGATCATCTCCACAGTTTTGAGCGTGTTGAGCTCCAGGTTGTTATGACTGCACCAGACAGCCAGCTCTTTTACCTCCTGTCTGTAAGCAGACTCGTCACCGTCCTGAATGAGGCCGATAAGTGTGGTGTCGTCTGCAAACTTCAGGAGCTTGACAGAGGGGTCTTTGGAGGTACAGTCATTTGTATACAGGGAGAAGAGCAGTGGGGAGAGGACACAACCCTGAGGGGCGCCAGTGCTGATAGTACGGGTGCTGGATGAGAATTTTCCCAGCCTCACTAGCTGCTGCCTGTCTGTCAGGAAGCTGTTGATCCACTGACAGACTGATGTGGGCACAGAGAGCTGAGTTAGTTTGGGCAGGAGGAGGTTTGGGATGATAGTGTTGAAGGCTGAACTGAAGTCCACAAACAGGATCCTCGCGTAAGTCCCTGATTTGTCCAGATGCTGCAGTATGAAATGTAGACTCATGTTCACTGCATCATCTACAGACCTGTTTGCACGATAAGCAAACTGCAGGGGGTCCAGTGAGGGTCTGGTGATGTCCTTCAGATAAGCCAGAACCAGTTTCTCAAACGACTTCATGACGACAGATGTTAGCGCCACAGGTCTGTAGTCGTTAAGTCCTGTTATTTTGGGTTTCTTTGGAATGGGGATGATTTCCGAGCGTTTCAGAGAGGCGGGGACTTCACACAACTCCAAAGACCTATTGAAGATCTGTGAGAAAATGGGTGCCAGCTGATCTGCACAGGTTTTCAGACAGGCTGGTGTGACACCGTCAGGGCCTGGTGCCTTTCTTCTTTTGTTCTTTTTGAAGACCTTGCGTACCTCATCTTCACTGATTTGAATGGGAGTTGCAGGAGTGGGGGAGAGGGGTGATGTTGGAGGTGTAAATGGTGTCTTTTCAAACCGACAATAGAACTCGTTCAGATCGTCTGCCAGTTGCTGATTCTGCAAAGTGCTGGGGGATGATGTCTTGTAATTGGTGATGTGTTTTAGACCTTTCCACACTGATGAAGAGTCACTGGAATGAAATTGGTTCCTTATCTTTTCGGAATAATTTCTCTTTGCCACTTTGATCTCCTTTTCCAGTGTGTATTTGGCCTCTTTATACAAGACTTTGTCCCTTTTCCTGTAAGCATCATCTTTGACATGACGAAGCTGTCTGAGTTTTGCAGTGAACCATGGTTAAACATTAATGATTTGATTCGAGATTTGCACACTAAGACTCAGAAAAAGTGAAATAAAATGATTGCTGTTTAAATGGCATGTTTATCTTTATTAAATTATTATCTTTATCTTTATTATATTATTATTATCTTTATTATCTTTTTGTCAGTTATTAAACATTCCTTTAGCATTACACTATTCCTTAATTTAACTTAATGAATTGCATTTCGAGTGGATTAATATCAATCGTAGCATTGCTAGTATTAATGTAAAGTGATTTTGCAGCATATTAAAAAGAACATGCATTCTGTGGACGGAGTTGGGGTGGGGAGGTTGGTGGGCGGGGTATGGGGGGGTAGGGGGTGTTGTCATAGGTCCCCACCAATGTCCAGAGCAAATCTACGCCCTTGCGTAGGAAGCATTTTGATAGGAAAGGATGACGAATACGAAAAAACACATTTCAGACTCAGTGTGCAATGACCTTAACACTAAGGAGGATTTTTTTGATGATTGTATCAATTGTTTTTGTCCATATAATTGTCAATTGATATCTCAGCCAACTCTTTGATAACTAACACTTTAACCAACTGTATAGCATGAAAAAAGACAAACATATTATGTTATAAGCAAAGTCCCAATATTATGTTCTGATCTCCGAGTACAACAAAAATAGCCCTACCAAGGACTACTGTCACAGTCAGAAAAAGTCTAACGTAATATGCAGACTCAAGCGATTTTTATGTTATTAAAGTAAAATTTCAAATCCCCTACTGTAACGGTCAGGATTTAATCTCCACTGAAATATGTATTATTTTTAAGACATTCATATCTAGAGTCTGAAATGAAACTTAGATTAAAAAAAAATCTGCAGTAAGAACAAGTGCAAAACTCGAGACAAGAAATCTTTCACTTGAAGAACTTGAATCCATGAGAATAATAGCTGTAGTGCAATTCTAACATAAGGAAATGCAAAGGCCTAATTAACACCAAGGTGGCCTTTGGAGAAGAGATCAAACAGACCTCATTAACCTTAACCATATAAAGAAACACAACCAAATACAGAATAGCCATTGCTTCCAGTTTAAATATATCAAAAAGAACAAGCTAGAGCCTGCCAACAGCAGAAATTTGTCTATACTGCTATAGTTATGACATTATGCATAATAATGACAGCTGAAACTAACATATATCTGCTGCAGAACTTATTTTTTTATTTGCTTTTTGTCTTTTGAAAGCATATTACTGTACTGTCCCCTATTCATATTGTTTATGTCACAGGTGCTGGAGTTTTTTTTTTTTTTTTTTGCATTACAGAAATGAGGTTTCGAAGGAAGTCTGTTTCCGGCACTGAATAAAACATTAAAAAAATGTTTTTATCTCACAATTCAGACATTTTTTTTTCTCAGAAGTGCAAAACAAACTTGTAATTCTGACTTTTTTTCACAGTTGTGAGATATAAACTCCCGAGAAATGAAGTCAGAATTGCAGAATAAAAACTCACAAAGGCAAGTTTATTTCCCGCAATTCTGACCTTTTTTCTTGCAACTGCGAGTTTATATCACGCAATTCTGACTTTTTTACTCGCAATTCTGACTTTTTTCTCAGGATGGGAGATATAAACTCACAATTGTGAGTTATAAAGTCCAATTTCGTGGGGAAAAAAAAATAAATTATATATATATATATATATATATATATATATAGTCAGAATTGCAAAAATAAAAGGTTACAACTGTACGTTGCAATATCTTGCAATTCTGCCTTTATTTATCATGCAGTTCTGAGATATTCGCTATTCTGATCCTATAGTTTGCAAATGCAAGTTCATATGACACGATTCTGTCTTCATTTCTCAGAATTGCGAGTATATTTCTCAGAATTGCGACTATATCTTGCAACTATGAGTTAATATCATGCAATCCTGAGAATAAAAGATATAAAAGAGATAAAAAGCAATTCAGACTCTATAACTTGCAAATGTGAGTTTGCATCACACAATTCTGTCTTCATTTCTCAGAACTGCGAGTTTATCTCACAATTCTGAAAAAAACAGGTTTTTTTCAGTGGCGGGAAATGGGCTTCCATAGAATTGTTAAATACAAACAACTATTTTTACTGAAATTAGGATATGTAATGGTCCTACAATAAAATAAAATAAAAAATATGACCTGACCATTTCATAGTCATATCTCAGGATTCTGTTCAAAACTGTGACAAGATTTGTGCCCTTTAAGGCAAACTATGTAATCATTCCATGTGTTTTTGGCTGTATACCTTTTTCATTACAACACCATTTCAAAACAAGAAGAAAGTTGGGAAAATTACTTTCTTTTCATTTCTGTCCAGGTTAGTGTTCATTTGTCTGCCATTTGTGGCATGACTCTTCAATAACAGTTCACAGGCCATTGCATTGTGCTGAAAGCCATTGTGATTGAAGTCTATGATGAACTACACCTCCACCCACTTGCTGTGTTCTCTCTCTTGCTCACCCCATCCAACCCCCTGTAACCTTTGCCCCTCTCTGAGGAAATACAAAAGCTTTCCTTTACCTGATGGGTTCACCTCACAGAAACCTGGCCCCCGAAATGTCATTAAATGCCAGTCTTTGGTCTTTTTTACTCGCACTGAATATTTTCAAATGCTCTCTACTCAGTTGAAAAGCCATGTTAGAACAAAACGCAAGCTTTTCACCAGGATTACACTGTCAAACCTTAACCCAAATATGATGCATTACATTGTATTTTTGAATATTAACTTCTGTGACTCTGCTAAGGACCAATTTTCACTTAGAAACCTCTTTCCCTCTGTGTAGGCAGATCTAAAAGTCAGGACTTGTTTTTAAAGTTAAGTGCCATTACACTCTCTCCAGATGCTGTCCTTTATGGTATTATGGTATTATCAACCATCAAAAGCCCACTCTATTCTTTGACCATTTAAATCCAATTCATTACTTCTCTGTAATGTCAGTGTCAAAATGCTTAAAAATTACATTCGCACATTATTTCAAAAGAGTTTTTGTCTATTAAAGTTAGCTTTGCATTTCCAAATCTATTTTAGAATAAGACCAAGAACATGGTGAATGGGAAGTATAAATGGGGTCGGTATTGATTTCATGTTGATTTAAAGGGGTCATCGGATGCAAAACTCACTTTTACATGTTGTTTGAACATTAATGTGTGTTGGCAGTTTGTGTACACAACCACCCTACAATGACAAAAATCCACCCAATTTGAAGACAAATCCTCCCAGTTTTTAATCTTTAAAAGTAATATCCCCTTTTTAAAATCAGGTCATTCTCAGCTTCTTGTCGGTGTGACGACACACAGACAGCAGAAGTGAGTATAAGGGTTTTTATCCATCTTTCCAAATGGCCTTTCTTAATAATGTGCTTGTTGACAAGTTTCGCCACTAAACGTGGCTAAATGCGGGTAAATGAAGCTAAATGTGGCTAAAGTAAACATTACAGCTCATAATCCCACAGCAGAAAGGGGTGGGGCAAGCAGAGCTCATTTGCATTTAAAGGACCATGCATTAAATGAGGTTTTTTTTGCAGAGCTGATTTTGACCAGGTAAAAAGGTGTTTTTTTACACTTCTATTGAGAATTTTTAACCAAAGTATATTATAGACTTTTCATTAAGACCCTAAAGAATCATATGAACTTGTGGAAAATGGGCATCCGATGACCCCTTTAAGGTAAAATAAGAGCGAAAAAAAATAACAACAGGAAACTTGTGTGCTTCTGCAGAGATATTAAGCATAAGAACGATCTGAATATGTGGGTATGTAAGTTTGTGTGTTGTGCATGTGCTAAATTGAGCTCACAAAAGGGGGGAAGGCAAACTTTGCTGTGTTCATTCCACAGTCTATTCATACTCTGTCAAAAACATACCAGCTAGTTTGAGCGAAATCTAAATGTGGCTATTGCGTTCAGGCCGCCTGCAGCACATTTCTTGCACTCCCACACAGCAGTGTGGCATTAGATGTGGCAGTCAGGCAATACTGAGGGTGTGCTGACGGTCGGGGGCTTCAGTGCCATTAAATCGCATGTCTGGTACCTGGAGGCAAGCAGGCGCCCGGCCATGTGGTTTATTCACGTCCACCGCCACGAGCTGCCATCCTCCAGACGCGTCCTCGTGAAACATCTGCCACCAGGAGGAGAGACGGAAAAGAAAGGAGAAAGAGAGGGCAAATTGTTAACAATTGTGAATGATTGGCGGTTTGGTCAGTTACTACACAAAAAAACATTGAAATGCCTTCAAAATGCATATTTAATAACAAACAAGTTGGGGAAAACCAAAAACAATTGACATTCTTGAAAACAACTGGCAATTACATGATACTCAACAAAATTCTCCACCAACTTCATAACCATTTTATAAACACAGGCAAGGTCACAAGAAATTGGCTTCATGATCCAGCGAGCATCTATTCACATTTCAGAATCTAAATGCACCATGACTTCACCATGACAGATACGAGGAGACAGCGGCGGAGACAGCAGGGACTAGAGGAGGGAGGCGATGATACAGCAGGCACCTTGAATCTGGCAAACAACAGAGGCTACCCATATCCATATGTACACAGCCCAGAACTGTCAGACGGCTTTGTACTTGAAGCCTTTTTATTGTCCGCCGTGTGAAAATCTAAATAAAATGGATTGTTTAAAAAACTAATAGCCCACCTCTTCTTAACAAACCACAAAATTTGATGTATTATTCATGTCCACAACACAAAAGGTGTGGGATGAGTTACATGACATGCACATCTATGTTCCACATTAATATATATCCAGCTTCAGACCGAATTTTGTGCCCCCTCCCATTGTTCGCATCCCCACCCGTCAGCATAGAAGTGAAAGTGTGCTCATGGCTGTTCCTAATGTGCACTGCTGCTGTTCCACTTATGTCTGTCTTTTATCAGTTCAGAAGAATAGATAACCAATTAAACCCATGAGAAATAACAGTCATTAAGCTCACAATGCCCCTTCAGCTCTGACAGATTAAAAAGGTTACCTACATAAATAGATATTTTAAAAAGTTTCCCCTCATAGTCTTGTAATTATAACTTTGCCATTCATGTGGTAATCTTCTTAAGGGGCCTTATTGAATTATATTATTTTTTATAAGACAGTCACAAAAGGGATGGTGCAAATCTTGGCACAGAGTATCATCAGGCCCCAGGAGAACCTTATTTTCTTCTTACTTCTTTCAGATTAAAGGCATCATTCCAAGTCGTATTGTCTAACGCTCAATAAACCAAGGTTCTATGTACCCTAAGAGATTCTTCTTCAATAAGACATTTCAACGTAATTAAAATGAAGACACAGAAAGGCTTTTTTGTTTTCAAGGTCACAGTACTGTCTACAGTTCTATGGGAACATTTTCACACTTGAATTTGTTAACTCAGGGTCATTTTTAATCCTGTGTAGTCAGGATTTGACATTTCACACTGTATATTCATAAATCTTGGGTTATCATTCTTATTTGCATATTTATGGGGTTATTACATTGCGACCTGCTCTAATAAACATGTGCCCTAAATTTTACAAACATTATATAACCTCTTCACTACAGTCAACGGTTAGTATTTTTTTTAAACCTTGACATTTAAAATGAAAGTTTACCCAGAGATAAGTGTAAAAAAACTATGTCAGTACCAATGTAAATTTTTTGTACAAATCTTTTTTTTTTTGTGGTTGAATGGGTAGAAAAAGCCAGTGCAAATTAACTTTCACACATTCCTGGTGAAGTGTCAGCCCCTTTGAATAGCCTTACCTAGACCAAGAGCAAAGGACTACATTATACTGTTTCCGCTGCAGACATTACAGATAAGGAATCGATTCAAAGTTTCATAAATGGAAATGGGCTTTAAAAATTGTATGTTGCTGAAGACAATTCAACTTTGTGTCCTCAGAATGAGATTTGCCTTATTGCTTTTGGAAAGCTTTACTGTAGATTTGCAGTGGAACTGTATTCTATTTTAAGAATCCGTGGCCATACTATTATCATTTCTTACTCATTACATTTTTATTTGATATTTTATTATCATATATATATTTTCAAATGTAATGACTAGACAAACATTTATGGTTCTAAGACTCCAACAGAAGACTCCACAAGATTTTGGAGCGTTTCTGTGTACATTTTTGTCCATTCATCCAATAGAGCATTTGTCAGGTCAGACACTTATTTTGGATGAGACAGCCTGGCTGACACAAAAGTGTTCGGCAGTTTTGAGGTCAGAGCTCTGTCCAGGCCAGTTCTTCCGAATTCATCCAACTTTTACCCAGTCATGCTGGGACAAGAAAAGTGACTTCCCCAAACTCTTTCCACAAAGTTGGAAGCACAGCATTGTTCAAAATGTCTTGGTAGGCTGAAGCATTAAGATTTCCTTTCACTGGAACTAAGAAGCATAACCCAATCCCTGAAAAATAGCTCCATACCATTATTACTACTCCACCAAACTTTACAGTTGGCACAATGCAGTCAGACAGGTAATGCTGGCATAACTCCAGGTAACTCCTTGCAAAGGTGGCATCCTATCACAGTACCACGCTTGAATTCACTGAGCTCCTCAGAATGACCAATTTCTTTTCACAAATTCTTGTAAATGCAGACTGCATGGTTTGGTTTTATACATCTGTGGTAATGGGTCACCTGAATTCAACAATTAAGAGGTGTGTCCCAATCCTTTTGTCTATATAGTGTATATATAAAAATGTGGGGTCAGTAAGATTTTTCTGGTAGTAATTAATACTTCTTTAACAAAGACTGACCAAAATAATTGATCAAAAGTGGCAGTAAAGACTTTTAGATTGATAGAAAAATTTACTTTAAATAAATGCTGTTCTTTCAAACATTCTATTTATCAAAGAATTATCAATGATAATAATAAGAAATGCTTATTGAGCACCAAATTTAGCATATTAGAATAATTTCTGAAGGATCATGTGTCACTGAAGACTGAAGTAATGATGCTGAAAATTCAGCTTTGCTATCACAGGAATAAATGGCATTTTAAAATGTATTAAAATAAAAACGACAAAAAAGATTTATTTTGGATTACAGTAATGATAATCAGGGATCCTTCGCTTTCTTCATGATTTGTTTTTTGTTATTTTTATTTTGAGGTCATGTGCATCAGATATTTCTTCACGAGAGCCACCCTATTAAAGTAGTGCTGGAATAAATATTGTGTGCTATAGTCCTTCTTTTTCCCAGAGGGCACTTCTACAGCCATAAGACTTGAATAATGGTGGTCAGGTCAATCCTGTGCTGCCAAAAGTGTTGCCAGCTCCATTCAATGCCAATCTCCAAGGCTCTGCTCCAGGACTGGCTCTGGCACCATGGCTGGCGCAGTCAGGGAGACACTATGCTTCAGTTCACACAATTACACACACAACTTTTCACACCACGCCCCCGTTCCAGATTTTCTGTGCATTTGCACCATTAGCTTGGTTAGTGTGAATTTCTCACCAAACATTAGGTAGGCGATGGTTGTATAAAATCAACAGGACAGGTTTCCCCACAGGAGAGGATTGCAGGCAGGAAAGCAAGAGCATTTAGGGTTAATTGATTCTCTCTCTCCTTTCAGTTGATCAGTCACATCAAATTTAGGCTGAATGACAGAACCGCAAACACACACACACACACACACACACTCTGTCTTTTCCTCTCTTTCGGTCTGTTGCACTTTCAGCAACGTTCCTCTATGACTCACCCTTGAGTCTGCCAGCCGCCCAATCAGATTTCTCTGTGCCGTCCGGGGCCCCCACCTGACAAGCAGCCAAATTTATTTAAAAAAACAGCTTGCTGTCGGGTGTATCCTGCCTGCTGAAGGCCAGGGAAGCCAGACTCACAGCCTCCAGGGAATTATGGGAAGAATTCCTTCAGATGTCTGCGTTGGTGTGTATAGGTCTGTGCTTAATAATCATAAATGCTGATATTGAAGCTTTTGATATTTTTGCTTCATGTGGTTTAATTACATCTGCCCATATTGATCAAAGAGATTAACAAATGTGGGAAATGAATCATACACCAAAGCTTGCTTTTAGTGCACATGTGTGTAAGCGTGTTTGGTTTACCTGTGTAGTAGCTGTTGACGTGGTGCTGCTCCGTGAACCCCACATCTGCTGGAACTGCACTCTGATCTCAGCAAATGTTTCTATAATCACAGCGATGAACACATTCTGGGAACACAAGTAAAAGAAATCATAAAAAGTTAATAAATGCCCAGAAACTATGATTTCACTGATTGCTTTTGCTTGTTGCCAGACATGTAAGTAAAACGTTTGAACACAGATCTGTTTTAATGATAAAATACTTACAATATGTCATATATAGCTTTGTCTTTAATATTTAATGAGGTTCAATTCTGTCTAAATTTTCTGTGGTAATCGATAGCCACAAATTCTTTTAATTAAACTTTTATTTCAAACTTTCTATACATCAAAGAATCCTGAAACAAAGAAATAACAACTGTTTTCACTTTTTATAATAATAAGAAATATTTTAAATCTGCACACTACTGTATATAACATATATAGTATGCTGATTAATTACTGTTATTATCAATGTTGGAAATAGTTGTGCTGCTTAATTTTTTTTTTGAACCTGTGATTCTTTTTTCAGGATTTTTGATAAATAAAAGGTTAAAAAGAACTGCATTTATTCAAAACTTTTAGACGGTAGTTTATATTGTTACAAAAGATTTCTATTTTAAATAAATGCTTTTCTTTTCAACTTTTTATTTGTTAAAAAATCCTGGGGAGAAAAAAAAACACAGGTTCCAACAAAATAATAAGCAGCAACAACTGTTTTCAACACTGATAATAAATCAGCATATTAGAATAATTTCTGAAGGATCATTTGACACAGAAGACTGGAGTAATGATGCTGAAAATTCAGCATTGTATCACACGAATAAATTACATTTTAAAATATATTCACATAGAAAACAGTTATTTTAAATTGAAATAATATTTCTCAATATAAAATTTTATATATATATATATATATATATATATATATATATATATATATATATATATATGAATTACAGGGAAGTGCATTAGGTAAACTAAACACTCCCATTAATATATATATATATATATATATATATATATATATATATATATATATATATATATATATGGAAACCAGTCATAAGTGTAAATTTGTCGAAATTGAGATTCTTACGTCATCTGAAAGCTGAGCAAATAAGCTTTCCATTGAAAGTTTCCTTAAAAGTTGTCCAAATGAAGTTCTTAGCAATGCATATTACTAATCAAAAATCAAGTTTTTATATATTTATGGTAGAAAATTTACAAAATTCTCTTTATGGAACATGATCTTTACTTAATATGCTAATGATTTTTGGCATAAAAAAATAGATAATTTTGACCCATACAATGTATTTTTGGCTATTGCTACAAATATACCCATGCTACTTAAGACTGATTTTGTGGTCCAGGGTCACACACACATATACATATATATATATATATATATATATATATATATATATATATATATATGCAGATTTCATTTGATTTAATATATATAATATACATATAATGATCTCTGAAGGATCATGTACATCTGAAAATTCAGCTTTGCCATCACAGAAATAAATTACATTTAAAAAAAGTATTAAAATGATCTGAAAGCAGTTTTTTAAAAGTGTAATAATATTTCAGTTTTACTGTATTTTTGATTAATTAAATTCAGCTTTGGTGAGTTACTTATTTCAAAAGCTTTTAAAAAGATTACTGTCCACAAACTTCTAACTGGTAGTGTATGCACACAAAAACCACACTCAATTAAAAAAATGTAACACCCAAAAGATAACTTAGACTTCTAGAATAACCGTCAGTTTTCTATGTTTAGAAATGAAGAACCACCCATGTGCAGATTATGAATAAGTTTTTGCAAATCGCTGGTGTGAGAAGAAAAGGATTTTTCCACCTTGACCAGCCAGGCGAGGAAGAAGATGAGCGTGATGAAGTAGAAATACGAGCGCCAGCGTGGGAAGCTGTCAATGGCTCGATACATGATGAAGACCCATCCCTCCTGAGACGCGGCCTCATATACCGTGAATATACTGGTGCCTGCAAGAGTAGACAACAAGAAGGGTCATGACGGGGACGCGAAAAGACAGAGGAGGGGGAGAAGCCTGTATCTGAGATATTCTTGTGCCCCCAGAGTGGTCTGACTGGGCACTGAGACACAAATATTCAGACATAAACACAGTCTTGGCATTAGTGAACCTTGTCAGGTGCTTCCTATTACTCAGCTATGCGTTACTCTCTCTCCAAGCAGCTGAATGAGATGGTTATCCTTACTTCTGAAGTACTCTTTGATTCCATGTTGTGCTGGAGTGTAACAGTATCTGTGTATCAAAGGAACTAGGCTAAATGAAGAACTACACACTCAAGGACAAAACGCTTTCATGGCTTTGTTACATTATGTCTTTTTTATCATACAAGTGTATTTTTTCATAAAAAACGAGAGGAAAGAGGACAAATCCTCAAGGAACTTAAATGAATAGTCTGTTGTTATTTACAGCTTTGATACTTATTTAGCCAACCCTTAAAACTGTTCCAAACCCTGTGTAATGTATGTTAAAATATACAATATACAACAGCTTCTATGGCTTAAACAAATGAGTTATTTTATACACACAGTGTATGAAATGCTCTCTAGTTCCAAGCCCTCACTGATGTTATCTCTGCACTCATGGTGACCCATGATGCCGTGCTGCGATATGGCTGCCAAAGGCCAGCAGGAAGCATGCCACTCAGTTCTGCTTCCTGCCATTTCCCACCAGGTCCAGGGGCAGAATGGGCCAAGGACACTGGCAGAGCCCTGTAAAGGTTAGCTTCACCATCCATACAACATATTCTTTACAGGGACCTATATTAATGAAACACATTACTTCACTTGGCTTTGTCACAAAACTGTGTTAAATCGATATGTAATCCACATTAGATAAAGCACATACTTCAATATAAACAGTAACAGAGTCTTTCCCTGGATGAATTACAGGGAAATGCACTTGGCAAACTAAAGACTCCCATTAAAAATCACTTAGAGATAAATCATTGTGTCCAGAGATGCCTAGCAAACGGGAAAAAGAAACTCTATTCCCATTTTATCCTGAATGGCCTAAGAGAGTTTACCAAGACTTTAATTTCTATGAAAAAATGACAATAGCTCAGCAATCCTTAAATACTAATATTCCAAAAGATTTGACTATATTCCTACCACTCCGATTTAATTTAAAAAGCCAGCAAAAAAATAGAGATTTGATGTAAAGAAAATAGATGCATTAAAATAATTGCTCTCGGATTTCATCAAAAATATCTTAATTTGTGTTCCAAAGATGAAGAAAGGTCTTTCATGAGTAATTAATGACAGAATTTTCATTTTTGATTGAACTATTCCTTTAAGCTAGATTGAGACCAAATGTGTATCTGTAGTTATTTTTATTTTCCATAAATTTTTTACAATAACTTGAGTAACAGGATTTATTGTAAACATGAGACTTAATTTTGTGGTGCTGTTAGTGAAAATGTTGGTAGCCCAACTGGATCAGCAGAAAACGAAAACATATTCACCCTGACATTGGACTTTTTCCCAATCATACTTTATGTTTCTGCATCCCTGAATCTTGGAAGCCCAAAAAAGGCATTGTTGTTGAGGCTGCACTGTGAACACGGATGAATAGACGACAGATCACTGATGCAGGAGCGGTTCTGGTTGACTTACACATGACTTATCTGTGTACTGAACTCTATAAAGAGGACGAAGAAGGGCCCTTTCGTAGATCGCAATGTTTTGTAAGTCAGCGGTTCAAAGCCACAACTGTTATTTTTTTAAGGGAAAAGCCTCCCTTCATGGCTATTTGGAGATTAGTGGCACTGCTCTGTGTACCTTTCTAGTGGATTTATCTCAAATGGGAGCGATAAAAATGTGGCATGCTGCTTCGTACAGATCAAGGTGCTTAAATAAACTGGTCTATTTGTGAAGCTGCCTTCATGATGCTTTGATATATAAGCTTTGCTGAAAATATTACATTTCCTAAATGCAGCAACAGAGGGCATTTATATGTTTCTGTTTGCTTTCACATAATGCATAGATCAACTGAAAATGCTTCAGCCAACAATGCTACAATTAATCACGCTTAGTCAAAAAAAGGCATAATTGCTCTTGATCACTGTAAATAATTACATAGGGCAGAGAAGGTATAATTTTCTACAGACAGCTAAAACTAAACTAAGCAAGTTCACATTTCCTAGTAAAAAGGCCAGGGATAATGGTTTTAGTGTATGCCAGTGGTGTCCAATCTGGGTTTGAGGGAATAATTCATATTATTTATATGCATAATATTAGATTTTCAGCAACAGCTGAACAAATTTAGCTAAATAAATCTAATAATAAAAAACACACAAAATTTCAAATCTCATTTTATCATGACTCACCAAGCTCATTGAAGCCACTGTATCCAAGTTCCTGTCTGCTGAGTCCCAAGTCTTCCAGATCCACACACTTAAATCCCGCCGGACACTGATAACCCTCCCCGTTTGGAGAACAGTGTGTATCAGGGATCGCAAGGCTGTTCCATGTCACATTACTGGAAAAAGACCAAAGTGTGTTTTCAAAGAATCATCATCAAATGTTAAATCTGATCAAATTAACCATTATATTGTAACAGGCCATCTGGTGTTTTCTCACAGACTAGCAGTGTTATCCCGCTCCTCTCTGGCAACATTTACACAGTCTGCATTTGGGACTGACAACCGTATTTACTAACAGGTGTGATTCTAATTGCCCTGTACAGGACACAGGAGTTTAAATAAATAAATAAATATTAAATATGTAATACTATATATTATTTACAATATTAATTGCTTAAATTAATATTTTTATCAATACACCCAAAATATTAAACAATAACAAATTTCACCCTTTTCTCGTCTAGCTCTTTAAAACACAAAATAATTACATTTTTACTCTTCACATTAAGTTCCATGAAAAGCATGCTGGGAATCAAGATTTAGTAATGCCAGCTAAACAGCTAAATAATTTTTGAGTTCACATTTGCCCTACATTTGCCCTGTTATGCCATTTTTAAAGATCTTAATATTTTTTTAGGAGTCTAAAACCTACAACAGGTTTACATGGCTGCAAGGTCAAAAAACGCTTTCATTTTCTCAAAATATGCATTTAATATCAGCTAATTTTCCAGTGATTCTCAAACGATTCATTACAAGCAGTTCAAAGATTCAGTCTCTCTAAACCGCTGCTCTGCTACTCTGCTCTGATTGGTCAGATGCCCCAGTATGTTGTGATAGGTGTACCGTGTACAGCGCATGTCAGAAACGACAAGCCCATAGGCGGCCATTGTGCAAATGTTTTACCCTGTGATGTGTAGGCACATGTAAGAGGGATTCAAATTACTAACAACTCGATTAGGCTTTATTTATTGTGCATTTTCGGCTGTGCAACTTTGCAGACATTACACACTGCATGAAAGGCAATACTGGAAATGGCATAATAGGGGCACTTTATTGCAGAGAAACAATTGTTTACACATACACACACACATTATATTTCTGTCTTAATTGTAGCAAAACAAGATTTTATTAAAACATTTACTTGAGAAGACTTACATTCAGTATCTATTAAATTAAATTATCGTCATTGGTAATTTTTTTCTTGTTTTAAACATAAAACTCATTAAATACTATGTGTCAAAAGGTACAGCTTAGGTTATAGACGATATCTGCTCTATTTGGTAACTGAGCTGTATAAAAAAAGAACAGTATTTAGCATTCTAAATAGAAAAAAAATGTACAGTGAGGGAAAAAACTGACCCCCTGCTGATTTTGTACGTTCGCCCAATGACAAAGAAATTATCAGTTTATAAATTTAATGGTATAGGTTTATTTGAACAGTGAGAGACAGAATAACAACAACAACAACAACAACAGAATTCTGAAAACACATTTTGAAATAAGTATTTGATCCCCTATCAATCGATCTGCAAGATTTCTGGCTCCCAGACGTCTTTTATACAGGTAACAAGCTGAGATTAGGAGCACTCTCTCAAAGGGAGCTTGCTGAGAAGGTGACAACAGTAGGTGCAATTATTCGTAAATGGAAGAAACACAAATTAGCTGTCAATCTCCCTCGGTCTGGGGCTCCATGCAAGATCTCACCTCGTGGAGTTTCAGTGATCATGAGAACGGTGAGGAATCAACCCAGAACTACACGGGAGGATCTTGTCAATGATCTCAAGGCAGCTGGGACAATAGTCACCAAGAAAACAATTGGACTAAAATCCTGCAGCGCCCGCAAGGTCCCTCTGCTCAAGAAAGCACATGTACAGGCTAATGAACATTTGAAGTTTGCCAATGCACAACTGAATGATTCAGAGGAGAACTGGGTGAAAGTGTTATGGTCAGATGAGACCAAAATCAAGCTCTTTGACATCAACTTAACTCGCCGTGTTTGGAGGAGGAGGAATGCTGCCTACACTCTCAAAAAGTTAATTTTTATCACATTGTTTGTGTTATGTCTATTTTAGCACATTTTATGTTATTTTGTGTTAAATGTGTGTTCAAAATGAAAAAGAAAAAAGAAAATATCCAACACAGTGTGTCTAACACAATATGTGTTAAATATCAGCCAATCACATTACTGCTTGCATCACTTCATGAGCCGTTTTTCTTCTGACACAAGCAAATTTCCTCCTGCTTCAAGTTTTCATTGTCAGAACATAACTTCGATGTGTGATGGTATGAGAAATGTTTGTATTTGCCATTATACATTTTTAAAATGTCTTTTGTGATCGTTTGTAGACGGTCGAGGGGCATTTGGCACATATACGTGGTAGCCGGAAAACTGCCTCACGAATGGCGATGCGAGCTTCGTCCGCGCCTGCACACCTCGGAGGTGGGATCTTATTTTAACAAGCTTTATAGTTTCTTTCGTTAGATTTATTGTAAACAGAATCGCTTTTAATTAATCATTGACACGTTGTAGTGCTTCACATGAGGAAGTCCATGTCGTTCAGCGCGTCTTTCTCTTTGAAAATGAACAGCTTCGTGGTGCCACGTATTGTGCAAATTGCCCTAAGATGCTAACATAATCTCTGATACTTAAGCTTTTCTTGCCTTTTTAGCTATCGCTATTTTACAATATTCGTTATGTGTAGCCTATAAATAACAAAAGTATCTTTATTTTGGTTGTGTTGTTTTTAACACATCCTTTTTAGAGTGTATGACCCCAAGAACACCATCCCCACCGTCAAACATTGGGGTAAAACATTATGCTTTGGGGCTGTTTTTCTGCTAAGAGAACAAGACAACTGTGGCGCATAAAGGATTGAGTTCACACAAAACTCAAAACTCTAATGACTTGGAGAGGATCTGCAAAGAGGAGTGGGACAAAATCCCTCCTGAGATGTGTGCAAACCTGGTGGCCAACTACAAGAAATGTCTGACCTCTGTGATTGCCAACAAGGGTTTTGCCACTAAGTACTAAGTCATGTTCTACTTTTTTCACTCATTAAAATACAAATCAACTTATAACTTTTTTGAAATGCATTTTTCTAGATTTTTGTTGTTGTTGTTGTTGTTGTTGTTGTTATTCTGTCTCTCACTGTTCAAATAAACCTACCATTAAAATTATAGACTATTGGGTAACACTTTACAATAAGGTTCATTAGTTAACATTAGTTAACCATATTAGTTAACATGAACTAATAATGAATTGGACTTATACAGCATTTATTAACCTTTGTTAATGTTAATTTCAACATTTACTAATACATTATTAAAATTTTGTTAACATTAGTTAATGCAGTGTGAACTAACATGAACAAACAATGAACAACTGTATTTCCGTTAACTAACGTTAATAAAGATTAGTAAATACAGTAACAAATGTATTGCTCATGGTTAGTTCATGTTAGTTAATACATTAACTAATGTTTAACTAATGCACCTTATTGTAAAGTGTTACCGACTATTTTAATAAGATTATTTCTTTGTCAGGAAGGAAACGTACAAAATCAGCAGGGGATCTAATTATTTTTCCCCCACTTTCAGATAACATTATTAGAACCTTATAGGGTATTTCTGAAAAGATGGTAAAAAAAAAACATACCTATTCTAACACACACAAACACACACACACACAAACACACACACACACACACACACACACACACACACACACACACACACACACACACACACACACACACACACACACACACACACACACACACTCATAGATGGCTTTAGTTTGGGCCACAGGTGTTACTTCAGGAGGCACTTGATGTCTCTAATGAAAATTAATGCTTTAAAATTGGCTAGCCAGACATACTTTCAAATTGTTTATTAAGGACTACGAAATGAGTGGGGATCATTGATTGCAGTATCACAAAGGCCAATCAGAGACACAACGGCAATTCAAAATAGCTCTAATTATACAGTGATAAATAATCCGCCGAAAAGATCATCCCTGTGAACAAACTGATAACAAACACAACCATGAATCATTCATTTTATTTGAAAATGGACATGCCTTTTGATTAAAACCTCTTTTATGACTTGAATAAAAAATATCTGTGTTATTAGTAAATATGATGATTTAAATTGCACAGAGACAGAAAAAGAGATTTTATCATAGGCATAACATGCTGTAGACTATGTTTGTAATTGAGAGAAATGTGTGGGACGGTTTCTGAACAAGGTGACAGTTTATGATTGGCAAGGTCATGAGGCCTGTTCTCATCCATATTTAAGCACCTGAAAAGTAAAACGTTGTGACATCAAATCTAAAAATGTATCCCCAACAGACATGAGTCTGGTAAACTCCCTTGCACATTTATTCCATTGAATCCCTGTGTGATTCAAATCTCTGCTACTCTGTGTGAAGGACACATATGGTAGTTCTGCAAGATAATCAACAATGAGTTTTTCCGAAATACACTTCCACTTGCATGAGGCATGAAAATCCTGCATGTATACATACTAGAGATGCTCCGATCAGCATTTTTGGGGCCGATCACCGATTACCGATCACCAAGATCATGATCTGCCGATTGCCGATCACTGCCGATCACAGAATGGCAGGGGAATGGGAATCTTTGATCTATAATCTAGCAGAGTTTGCACCATTTGTAGAAATGAAACTAACTCTAACTATATTGAAAAAAGAAACCCTCTAGAAATAGACTACAGTCAAGATCTTGAAGAACCACCAAGTTAGGGTTGGAGACGATAGTATCGTGTATCGACAATAGTTAGAGATATCGCCAGTTGCTGATGCCTTCCCTGCTGAAAAAAACAGCATATGCTGCTTAGGTATGTTTTGGTGCTGGGATGCTGGTTTAAGCTGGTTTATGCTGGTCCTTTGCTGGTTTATGCTGGTCATGTTGCTGGTCAAGGACCAGCATTAACCAGCCAAAGAACCAGCATGAACCAGCAAAGGACCAGCATAAACCAGCTAAAACCAGCATCCCAGCACCAAAACATACCTAAGCAGCATATGCTGTTTTTTTCACCAGGGTTTGACGATAGCAAGACGGTTATTATTATTATCCGTCAAAAAGGCGCCTAACTTTAGCGATGCAGTGCAGAGAGTCGGTTCTAGGATGCTTCAGAAACTTGTCGTGATATAAACACACGTATAGAGTGGCCACGTCGCCTTAACGCGCCGCATGGGGAAGAGATTTATTTATATTAAAGTGCACCTTGCACTAGACTAGGCTATGTTCTTTGATATTGTAAATGTTCTTTGCTTCTTATTTGTAGCTGCTTTTTAAGATGATGTAAGGATTATATTATCCAGCATTGCAGTCATTAGGATAAAGGTAGTAAAATATGGTTTAGGCTGAATTAAATATGATATATCAGAATCTGTCTGTATATAGGAAACATAAACATTCACCTCAGTAACATCTATTAGAATTACGATGCGATAAAATGGCGCTAAACATACGCACGTGAATTACACGCGCACCGTTTCTCCTCATTCTATATGGACTGAACTACAACATGAACTGATGACAACAATCAGACATACAGCTGTAACATTATTGCAATATGACGGGTATAGAAAGATAAATTCATTTACATTCAAGCACGCACATTCACCACTCAGAATGAAACCGAAAGTATACTTTAACTTCTCCGGCAAAACTACAGTCAGAGCTCTGTACACGCACAACTTAGTCACATGCCCAATAACAAGACTACCCTTACAAAACTAATAAAGAATTTAGTACTCATGTTGCATGTTGCCACTGGTAAGCTCCGCTCTGCTGTTGTTTACCTAGGCGCCCTGCATGCACGTGTGAAAAAGTTGCGCGAGTAATTTACGTAAAGTGATCGGCTTTTTTGATCGGCGCTTTTGGGGTTCGCCGATCAAGCTATTTTTAGCCAATATCGGCCGATCATGATCGGTTGCCGATCAATCGGAGCATCACTAATACATACATTATATGGCAGCAGGGGCGCCGTTAAGGGGGGGAAAGTTAGGACAATTCTAAGGGCCCACACCCTGTAGGGGCCCCCAGAGATCTGCTTTTGTGTGGTACAGTGTTGTTTTTGACAACCATCTTAGATTTAGTCTTAGACTTAGTCTTTTGGACTAAAATGCTTATTAGTTTTAGTCAAATTTTAGTCACTTCTATATGTGATAGTTTTAGTCAAATTTTAGTCGACGAAAAGTCATAAAGGTTTTAGTCTAGTTTTAGTCCAAAAAAAAGGGGGAAAAGTAGTCTTTTAACAAATTAATGTAGGTCAGTAAGTATTTTGCTGTTGGGTAGTGTCACTTATAAGTTGTGAAAATAGCAGATCTATAGTTCAACACAATGTGAGCTTCCGGATCGACTATTTTCACCAATAATTACAATAATGAAGGAATGGTTTTAGACATAAAAGACATATATTTGAAATAATGTGCAAACTGCCGCCATCATGGTTAATCGTCTGTCTGTCTGAGTGACAACAATGTGACATGTTGAGCACGTTATGCGCTGCACGCCAGGTGGTGGGCGTAACCAAACAAGGATAGAATGCTAAACGGCTTGCCATAGCCTACTAGTATGGCAAAGAGTATTTAATGCTAAAACGGCTTGCCATAGCGGCAGATACTTTTTAGGTTTTAATTGGCATGCACAATAAGCAGAAATATGGTGCATTTTAAACGTCTGACGGACCACCCACTAACATTTTCGTCTATTCTCGTCTCGTCAACGAAAACTCACACACGTCTCGTCATGTTTTAGTCATCAACGAGCCATTTTTATCTCGTCATCGTCTCGTTATCGTCATGAAAAAAAGTTGCGTCAACGAAATGATTTCGTCATCGTCATCGTTGACGAAAACAACACTGGTGTGGTAGGGGGGGCCAACCTCATATTTTGTCATAGGGCCCAAAATTGCGAGCGGCGCCCCTGTATGGCAGGCAATATTTTTTTAACCTGTGGCTAACCCCTTTTGAATGAATATCAGTGCAGGGTCAGGGTGAGATATCTTGCAATATACAAGCTCTTTTCTCTTATGCACATAGACGGATTGAGGCCATGCTGCTGAAAAGAGGCGAGCATGTGCACGACGCCTAGGCAACACAGGAAACGTTAATTATTGTGATTAGTGCTCAGCACACTCCTCTGTTGCCGATGGTTTAGGCTCTTTGTTTTAGAGCCGGCTCTGACACGCCACTCATTTGCAAGGGAATATTAAATAGGCCTGGGTTTTAAAAGAGAACCACCTCCACAGCTCCATACACACACTGCATTAAAACTGCGCTCAACCTGCTTTCGTCACGCCCTTAAGTTGGGAAGCGTGCAAGCGTTCCAGCAAGATTTACTGTTCATTTTTAGACATGATTTTCGGCTGTCTTATCAAGCACCTCCATGTGAAATGAGAAATTCACAAAGAAATATCATATAATGTAACTGTTCTTACTGTTTAGTGTTTATGAGGCCGTGACATCACATGATGAAAATGATGATCTGTTATTAATACCGTTTACAGCTGCTGATGGGATTTATATTCCAAAGAACAGATGTGTGTGGGAGGTGTACAGCAACAGACGCATACTTCTTATCTCATGCTGATGCCAGGAAAAACTGCAGCATAATGTTAAATCCCCTGAATCATCCCAGGGATGATAAAATACAAGATGTGTGATAAAACTCCTCACACAAAGAGAAGTTCTTGACTTCTTGGGCTATTAAGTTAAATCTAAGACAGCTGATTTTATTAGATTTAATAGGGAAGCTTATTCTGTCACGGGATGAAAAAAATAACAAAAAGGTCATTATGACTTTATATCTCACAATTCTGACATTTTTCTCACAAACACAGCAAAAAGTCAGAATTGTGAGACAAAAAGTTACAATTACCTTTTTACATTTTTTTTTCATGGCGCAAAAAAACTAAACTGTGAGATGTAAACTCATAATTCTGAATTGTGAGATATAAAGATTTATCTTAAATTAATTGTTTTATTCTGTGGTAAAAACTGAATTAAGTTAAAATCTAAGACAGCTAATTTTATTTGATTTATTTGGTGACAGAAGCTTCTATGCACAGCGTTTATTAGTGGTTTTAAAACATAAAAGATTCTGCACAAAATTTGACTCTTGATTTTTTTTTAGAGCCAAGTTGAAGTTTATCATGATTCATCAATGTTACATTCTCAGAACCACTCATATGTGTATTAATAAACTTCCTCAAATTGTTTACTGATGCCTTTGTTGAATTGTTTTCATAAAATGTTGTTCTCTGCAGCAAAATGTCTTGTAGGTCAAGGAATTTACATTTGCAATCAAAATCATCAACCTCCAAGAGACTGCAGTACTTTACAAATACAAACTTTTTTGAAGATCCAGGACTTTATAAAAAATAGCATCTAAACAGTTTACTGGCACATTAAAAGCGATAAAGTCAATATATAATGTAATATTTTTGAGTTCTAAGATTTTTTAATAATATGTCAAAATTATTATACCCTTATTCAACACTGCTGTTTTTTTAGACACTTGTTTGCATGGTTCAGAACAAAATTGTCTTAAAACACTATTAAACCTTTAGAAACGGTATTAGAAAACAGAATTAGCTTGAGCTGTTATGCATACATACAGTTAGCCCATGTTAGTGCTAAAGTTTGAGTAGCAAATATGGCAAAGTCAAGAGAGCTCTTACAAAAGCTACAGAGATAAAATAATTGTATTACTTTAGAAAGTATCAGGCTATATAAAGACGTTGACAGCCGTATTCCTTCTTTTAAAATGCATTGTACTAGAAAAACTTTGAGGATGTTGAACGAAAAAAGCATGATATTATGAATTCTTTGACATTTCAGGCCATTTTGGCAAGAATTGTGATGCCTTTGGTACAAAGATTGAAGCTAATGAGCAATAGACTGTCCTGCAGGACAATCATCCCAAAGTAAACATACAAATCTACTTATGCTTGGTTCAGGAATCAGTCATAGAATGTTCTTAAGTGGCCTGTTCAGTCTCCAGGTTTGATTCTCACTGAAAATATTTGGTTGAATTTAAAGAAAGCAGTCAACACCTAACATTATCATTGATCTGAAAGCTTTTTCAGGAGAGGAATGGGCCAAGATTGCAGTAGAGAGGTGACAGAAGCTTCTAAGCACTTCCAAGCAGCGTTTATTAGTGGTTTTAAAAAATAAAGATTCTGCACAAAATTTGACTATTGGAGGTTGAATAATTCTGAACATGATTTACATTCTCAGAATCACTCAAATGTGTATTAATAAACGTTCTTTAATTGTTTACTGATGCCTCTGTTGAACTGTTTTCATAAAATTTTGTTCTCTGCAGCAAAATGTCTTGCAGGTCAAGGGGGTTGAATAATTTTAATTGCAACTGTATGCCTTACAATTCTGAGATATCAAGTCACAATTACCTTATAAATTTTTTATTCTGTGGTAAAATCAGGCTCCACAATGTAAAGAGAATAGTGATGAAACATGCTTACCCTTTCTGTGTATCATTGGTGACACAGTGATGATTGAAGGTGCCAAACATCTGAACCCCCAGGATTCCATACAGGAGCAGGAAGAAGAGCAAAAATATGGACACACTCCAGATCTGCTCCCCCGACCGCCTGAAAGGAAGTGAATTATAAGTAGCTGATATGGAAACAAGCTGAAATTTCTCACATTCTTTGCACTCGTGGGGCCCTTACTTGAGAATGTTGGTTATGCGGGAACGCGGCAATTCAAATCGGAAGTAGATTCGGAAGGCTCGGATCATAATGAGGGCCCTCGGTATGCGTAGCATTCCCCAGGGTGACATTTGGTCCACAATCTCTGCTATTTCAAACACCTTGAGACCATTCAGAGGAACAAGTGGATGAGCGGAGTACCCTATGGAGCTCAATTCTTTTTAATTTGAAAGAAACAATTTACTTGGGAAATAACACTAAAGACAATTTCCTTACCTGAAGCACAAGAGAGACCCAGAGGAAGACCACCATAAAGCCATCAAACATGCACCAGCGGTCTTTAACATAGGAGTTCTCTCCCTGGAAACAGAGGCAGGTGATAAGAAACAGGCTGTAAATGAAAGTCCACAGGTGAGTGGCAGCTGGTCTGCCGGTTTAATGAAAGATTGTGGCAGCTGTTAACAACAGAGCCAGCAAATTCAGCAAACAGAAGCGTGAGCACTACAGAGTATTTATCCTGCCAGACATTGTCTAACAAGTGTGCGCCCTAAGTACCCAGAAGACCTAAAGTTATCATAAAAAAAATATGTAATTAGAACTATCAAACTATGTCTCTATGGTAAAGCACACAAAGAATACAGTAAATAATAATGAAAATCCAAAAACAGGAGCTAGGTATTCATGTAGTGGATGCATAACAACTATATGTTTTCATTCTTGTTACTGGTCTCTTTTAAGCTTTCATTTTAGTCCTGTTATGAATTTAAATGTCTGGTTTAAATTCATTTCAAATATATAATGTAGGTAATCCATTCCTATTTCAAATAAATGTTCTTTTGAACATTCTATTTATTAAGAATCCGGAAAAATTGTATCACGGTTTCCACAAAAAATATTACGCAGGACAGTTTTCAATCAGCATATTAGATTGATTTCTGAAGGATCATGTGACAAAAATTGGGGCTGGGAAAATAAATTGATGCATCACGAATCGAGAAATGATTCTGCAGCAATTCTGAGATTTTCCTGAATGCATCACAATCCTCTCTCGAATCGATTCTGAGCTTAGTTTTCAACATCAGATGGCACTGCATGCTTTAGAAACAGATGTACTCTGCTTGCTTCCAATTCCTTACACACACTTGAACCTAAAATAATCATTCATAAAGTCTGAAAAGGTTGAACCGAATTATAAGGGTGTTCACAGTGGGCTGTGGTTACATTAATCTTGCGTCACAAAAGCATTCTGAGCCGAGATGCAATTATATGACTCAATTATATGAGCCAAACGCACAAGCGCTCTTCAGCGCTCTTCTTCGTAAGCATTTGAGATTAGAGCGCCATCTTCTGTTAAAAACTAAGCTCTGAATTGATTCTAGAGAGAATCGGATGTATTCTGAAAATCTAAGAATCATTCCACGAAACACGATACATCAATTTATCATCCCAGCCCTACAAAACAAAAATCAAAATAGGAAATAAATTGCAGTTTTACTGTTTTTACTGTATTTCTGATCAAATAAATGCAGCCTGGGTGAGCATAAAAAAGCTTAAAACATAAAAATATCTTACCGACCCCAAATGTTTGAATGGTAGCATATTATATATTTATAGTTTTTTGTTTAAAAGTACACATCTTCCATATATTCTCTAAATATATATTCATATTAACTCATTAAAGATTTGTTTTAAATAAACTGCTGCAAGTCACACAGCATGTAGTCTCAGCCTCAGACGTCACGCCCACGGAACGTTAGATAAACGTCTGATGCATATGGTACGCTTAACTGGAAACACTTCAGGAATGTCGAAGTCGTCTTCTGATTAGTTGAATTTGACCGGACTTCCGGAAGACGCGAGTGTCGCGTTTATTTTCGGTCCGCCGGGAAACAAAGCGCAGACTGATTTACTCGGCGTTTTGCTAAAATGTGCTTATGCAGACGCCATTGTTGTTATACACATATGCGACGTTCGCGAACAAATTACTGACTTACTGCTTGTTCTCCCTCTTCTTCGTTATCTTTCAATGCTGGTTATTTCAATGACTGACTTGTTGCACGCCAGTCTGTTGTTGTGGGGGCATTTCCACGCACAGAAACGTGACGCTGAACGAAACGAACTGTGATTGGTTGTTTGACATGTCGATCAAACGGTCTTATGGGCGGGACTTGGCCAATGAAAGCTGCCATGAGTTCCAGACCTTCAGCCGTCAGTCTGAAGGTCTGGCTACGCGAGACTACACAGCATGTCACACCACAGGGTTTATTATGTCAACTACCTATTTACACATGCAGCTGGTGCAGAGGAAATGACATCAAGGGTGTGATATGCTTAGGTTTGTTTGCTTGAGTGCAGATTGTCTTCATGCACCAGTGGCACTTGTTCTCCCAAGACATCTGCCCAGAAATCCCCTGGGATTTCAGAGCCTCTGATCAGCTATAGTGCTCAGATCTCACACTGTATTAGCAGACCAAAAAACATGATTTATTAAATGGATAGCTTAAAAACTGTGAAGGTCTGACTGACTTCATTAACAGCAACTGGCAAAGATTGAATTTGGAATATTGTTTATGCTAATGAATGAGTTACCTAAGATGAAAACAGATGACTTAATTCACAAGAGATTATGAATTATTCACATGAATTCAATGCTTAGACTACTGCGTTAGCAACTAATGCTGTCTCCCAGCCAATGGCAAAAATGTACCTGCTAACAGTGATTCAGTCACTGAATTTCACAGATCATAACATGCACTCAAAAGATGGAAATCCAAAACAAATATACTGGCCTAATTAACTGAGTTGAGGTCACTGCCACCAGTATAATAATGCTGTGAGTTATGCTCCTTCAATAAAATTAAAATGCATGTGTTAACTTTGCATATAATTGCTGCAAGGTTAATCACCCTGTCCTCACACGATCTCAGGTCTAAAAGAACAAATTAATTACTCTTTCTCCTACATAAACCTTACTGCTTTCCATGCCAGAAGAAAGATAAAGAAATTTCCCAGCATCTCTTTGCAGGTTCAGGAAGCAAATGATTCTCTTATTCAATGTCTCTCTGTGTGGTTGTTATCCTTGATTTGCCAATTAAACTGTCCACACGTTATTTAGCCACCTGGCCATTTTATTCACTTCCAAAGGACACAGTCTTTTTCCTCATCCTGTTTCCGTTATAAATTGTGACAATGCTGATTGAGTGCGTTACCTTGATGATGCCCCTGATATGCATTTTGGCGATCATCTCTGCAGTGTAGAGGAACATCAGAAGTGTGTCCAGAGCAAAGGTGACATACTGCAGAGGTGGGTAGTGCTCAAAGGTCTTAGGTGTATTCATACACACCGAAATGACACTGATTATGGCACAGGCCCGCAGGAGAGAATGAACCCACTGAGGACAAAGAACACAATCTGTTTTAGAGTCTGGAACATCCTCATGGCCTTAGTTTTGCACCTTTTCCTAACTGAGCAGGTACACTCAGAAAAAAAGGTACAAAAGCTGTCACCCTTGCAAAGTGTACACTTTTGTATCTTATTTAAACCATAAAGGGATAAATATACACATAAAATATACATGTGAACATATTTGTACCTAAATGGTACATATTAGTACATTTTAAAGGCTACCACCCAAGTGACAGCTTTCATACCTTTTTTTTCTGAGACTGTAGTGTCTGTTGTGATTTGTGTGCCATATATACGTTTTCTTATGCCAAACAATTATTCACTGATATTTTGGTCTTTGCTGTACAGTAAAGGATAAATAGCAATGAATAGCAAGTTAAAGGAATAGTTTACCCAAAAATGAAAATTCTGTCATTAATTACTCACCCTCATTTTGTTCTAAACCTACAGTATAAGACCTTCGTTCATCTTAAAAACACAAATTAAGATATTTTTGATGAAATCTGAGAGCTTTCTGACCCTGCATAGACAGCAACGCAACTACTACGCATGTGCCGTGTTTCTCTTGCAAATGAGCATTGAAATCGAAAGAAATATGAAAGAAATTGTTGAATAAACTGTATTGTTTCAGAAAACTTGGAATATAGCACACAAGATGGGCTGCGTTTCTAATAGTTTTTGTCCCTTTTGAATTATGAAAGTTTCTGTGGTTACTGCATACTTTTGTTATATGTATAAGAGAGAGCATTATTCATAACACCATTTGTGTTTAATAAAAAAAAAAAAAAAACAGGTTTAGAATGACAATAGTGCAAGTGAAATAATTTAACTGAATTCATTTAATATAGAGTTATGTAGAATAGAATTTTGGACCAATGAGATTTTAATGTTGGTAGACTAAACAGCTCTAGTGAAAAACAAATATACTAAAATGCATTTAAAATACATTTATTTCATGCTATGTATACTACAAATACATTTACATATTATGTACTTATGTAAAAATACCCTATAAATTAGATTATAGAAAGCCTGCTAATAAAACTAACTTTGTATTTAATGCATTTTAATTGTGCGAAAGTACAGCTAAAGATATACTTGATATATTTGTGCTGAAGTAGAATTATTGCAAGCAGTGTTGGGAAAAGTTACTTTTAAAAGTAATACATTACACGATTGTGTTACTCCCTAAATAATTATGTTACTTAGTTACTTTTGATGGAAAGTAATGTGTTACGCTAGCCTAGAATCTAGACGCGCCCCTAGCGGCAGCAAATTACATTTGCTTCTAAGGTCAGTCTAGTTACTCTCAATTCACTTAAAATTCCGAAAAATCCAAGATGTACCGGGCCAATCACGAGTCGGTGGGCGGGCTTAACATGATGACGCCTGAGTCCTGACCTGCGACCATAAGTTCCCTCAGACATGAATTCCTGGTTCTGTGAATTACGCGTGGAAAACTGAACAGTATTTATATAATTTTTTACTTTGGATACACAGCCACGTCCATCTGTCCTGAGCAGGAGCTCGTTACATATGAACGCGCTGTGGTGTAGAATACGCAAACACCGGAAGCGATCTGTGGCGTGTATAGGACACTCATTGTTCACACAGTGCACAGAGATTGTGGATATAGCGGCTATTCAAAATGGTAATTACTTGCGCTTATCCTGGTTGTTCAAACCCATTTAAAGCTAAAAGATTACGTTTGCTTACGCAAACTCATCCTGGACTTTTTCACCGATTTCCCCTTCCGGTGTTTGCGTATACTACATCAGAGCAGGGTGTAATTTGGATTTGTCTGTGCATGTTTTTGTTTACTTTTAAAGGTTTAGTGCCCATCTATGTCTATTATTTGGCTGACAGACTGCACAGTGCACTGATTTTCGTTAAAAATCTCCGTCGCTCTGACTACGTCACCTGACAGACTAAGTCTCTGATTGGTTGTAGCGCTATCCTATTACGTGGAGAGGAGTTTGAAAGACAACCGTTTATCCCACCCCTCCGGTTGAGCCCTGTCTATGGAGAGTGCCCAGACCCTACATTTATGTGGGTCTGGCTTGCCAGGCTAGTGTTACGCTACTTTTGAAGAACAAATGTTTGCTTATTAGTATGGTTGAATTGGTTCATCGAAGGTCAGCAGCAAAGACACTGGTTAATAAAATGAGATTAAATGCATTAATAATATTTGTAATATTTAACATTTAATTATTGCGGGTTTGCATCATATTCTGAATGTTTTTATTCATTTTGAGGAATACTGAATCTGTTTTTTGTGAGTGAGACTAATTAATGCATGTTCACATTTCAACATGGGGACAGGAGAGCTTTCAATCAATAAATGGGAAAAAAGTAACAGTTTGAACTCTTCTTAGTATAAAATAAATGCATTTTAAATCTATTACTTTTTTTACTAGGGCAAGCCGCTGTTAAAATATCTTGAACACAGGGTGCTCCCATTTTTCACTTAAATGTGCTTCTGGTCCCATCTGCTTTCAGTTATTTTAGCTGTACAAAAACAGCCAGTCATGCTGGTTGATGTGGCAAATTGTTATTTGTTATTATATTATTTTAATGTGAGAGTACTCATAAACACACTGGTTTGCAGTGCAAATAACATAGAATAAATGTGCCCTATTGTATGAAATTGCACCTGGTTAGGACAAGGTTTAAGCTTGTTAAATATCTCTTTATGTGAGTATGTGTGGTTCACATTATTGTGAAGAAGAGCCACATGGTAAGATTTCAGAGATTTGTTCACATACTGGTTTATTGATCCAAAGAATGTCAGCACTGTCTGTCAGTGTTTCATCTGGCCCAAAGTCGGTCATGGGCTGGGCCTCGACCCGCGAGCTCTGCTTTCTCTTCAGCATGCTTGGGCTCGCTGTGCTATAGAGAGAGTGGATCTGGAAGACAAAAGCACATCGACCACAAATGCTAACTTAAACCACACATCAGCCAAAGCTCAAATTCTGTTTGCTGCCATTAGATTGATTTTTCATTAGATGCTAATTCTATATGGGCTTTATAAGCGCTTACATTGCAAAATAAACATTTTGCAAAGCTTATAATAGGCTAAATGCTTATTACTATAATTATGTGGCATGAAAAAACACCTCAGAGGAAGTGTTAAATCAAAGTCAAACAGATTTGAGCTGTGTGTTCATTGTGGCTGTACAGTACGACATGAGGACAAAGCTGTATGGTACCAGACAGTATGTATTGTAGTGTTGCACAGCCACCATTAAACACAATCAAGCATATGATGTACATAAAAACACAGACTGTTGACTTGACATAGAAATACCGACTTACCTTCTGCAAAGATCACACTGGATCTTCAGCGTAACACAAACGACAGGCGACCGATAATGAGACTGCACACTACTGGCGCTAGAGCCATTCTTACCGAGGACAAGAATAAAACATGGATATCACACACTCACTGAAACAAAGCGCACATACCAACGGGAAAAGTAAAGCTGAAATTGCTCCAGCACTGCACATAACATGCGATCAGGCATACCCTGTAAATAACACACAACAGTTAGTCAACATGGCATATGGTGTACCAAACGGGTACAATTATATCGACAAAAAATGTCCACCACATCAGACAAGGCATATATGCAACACTGAGTGGCGGAGTTATGGACGGATGGGATTGTGGGACCAGGTTACTCACGGTCAGGCTCCTCATTGGTGCATTCATCCCCGGCATAGAGAGGAACTGAATTCAACACGAAAGACAGCTGATCGGTGAAGTTGAGGTCTATCCTGTAAGAACATCATTAGCCTTTTATTCTTATTTATAAAGGAGTCGTGACAATGAATGCTGCATCACATAACAGCTGAAAGCTTGACCTTTACATGTGATATCAACACAAAAGGAACAAATCCACTCCAGCGAACTGTCATGTCCAGTAAGGTCACACTGGCCTACGTGCGCCAAACATCGTATAACATGACAAAGAGCTTTTTTTGAAGTTGGTAGAGTTTGAAAGTCAGATGTAACATAAATCATAATACATCAAGGTCATTCGAAGGTCAGTTCGGGAACAATGGCGAGATGTAGAGTATAATCTAGAAAGTTGAATCTTAAAAGTTTTTACATTCATGTCTAGAACACAGTGGTCTCCTTAGAACAGCTTCTACGTAGTCACAAGCAATTTGCAAAGTAATTGCTACAGTTAGCATATGTTGATAGATAGAGGTTTGAAGACAACTGAAAACAAAATTACAGGGTGTAAGTGCTGTAATGTAGGAGTAAGTTGCAGGAGACTACAATTAGTTTCACTTTTACAGAAAGGACTATTTGCCTAAAGGCAGGATGCAATCACTAAACACTTTAATGGTGGCTGGTGTCGTGAGTTTTTAGGCTCGTTTGTTACATAAGCGGTTTGTGTTTTAGATTAAATTGTATATAGGCTATGAGAAGGATAATTATTACCCCGAAGGCTTTTTTGTGTCTGAAATTTGATACAGAATATAAAGCAGTACAATATAGCACAACTGATTAGATTGGATATCCAATACCAACTTCATATTTTCATCAGATCCAAGTTATGTATAAGAACTACAGAAAATAGAGACGGAAAATCAATGAATTTCAAATGAATGAATAATATATATATACATTTCTCTGGGTATGTACAAATACTTACTGGTAAAATGATGCAAAACACAAAAATGCATCATATTTATATTCATTTTAGTAATGCGTACAGCACTAATAACTAGAAATATATTAGGGTCATTCTACATAATTGGTTCAACGTCAGAGTTGGAATAAAGAGTCTTGAAAAAAAAAAAAAAAAAATTATATGCAAACTGTAAAATATCCAAGGTACACATTTCTAGTAACTGTGCAGTTAATTCTCATTTTGTTTTTTCATAGTTTTGGAATATTTGTCCTCTCCCATAATTTGCCAATATCAAAACAGTAATATATAATGTAATAAGAAGGGTTATATTGATATATGAAGAGTTTGCTTACATCTTCCTTGTAAATATATATATTTTAAAGTTTTTTTTTTAAATATAAAAAAGTTTTCAAAGGTAAATCAATAACAACTACAATTTTACCATTTCAGGTGGGATCAATGAGATTTGTTGTATTTTGAATCCGGTTTTTCTTTGTAAAAGGCAAAGGTTTATCATACCGATTTCAAACTTAAGGATTTATTAGTATGAATATACATTGAATCAAACACTATCATACTATCTTAGCTGATAATTTAGTATACTTTATTTTTGACAAACATCACATTACAGAATTTTAACCCACATACTAAAACACTACTAAAACATACTAAAATACAAAAAAAAAAAAAAACTGCATAACTGTACTCAAATTTAGTTTATTTCTCAAATAAAGGATTATGTGTTCTCCATTGTAATGATGACATGTTTTGATCGTGACTATTATGGTAGTGACATTTTTTTGGAATAAGAGATGTCACTACCAAAACACCACCAAATGTTCCGGTCGTGACAGTTTTAGATGCTTTTGAACCTAGCATAAGATGCTAATCAGCACATGGTTAGCTAGCACAGTTCTGGAAAGCTGTATACATATAAAAATTTATGTTATGGAATAGCTCCCAAAAAAGTGTTTAATTATAGAAAAATTGTGTTCGGTAGTTATATTCTTTAATGTTTTTTACACAGATTTTTCATACTTTTAAACACATTTACCTCAAAATGATAGGGCCTGTCTACTCAGCATGCAGGTATGCGAGAGAGGGACACATAAACATTTCCTGATTATAAATGTAGGTGTGAAGTTAAATTTTGAAAATAAGTTTCATAATATACAAAGAAAATACTTAAAATAATTTTTTCATATTGTTTAAAAAAAAACAAATGGAATAAAAAATGCAAAAATTATTTCAATATTATTTTCATACGTTGAAATTTAGGGGATGCGGTTCAGAACAGCCACCTTCTGATTAAAGTACCCACTAAATGATGATATTATATATATATTAAGCTTAATGATATTTAAAATTTTATTGTGGGTTTCAATAGATAATAAAAGGATTTTAGTAAACTTCTAAGATTTTAATAGTTAAACGCTTATGAATTTTTTTTTTTTGTTAGTTTGTTTTTGTGTGACAGCAGTTTGCACCAATTCTGTAGAATGGCCCATTATTTTTTGTTTGATTTGTTTGATTGATGTTTGATTTTAAAACGAAAGGCTAGGCCATAAACCCATTACCAGGGTCAGAAATTAACCAGGGCTGAGGGCAAAAGTCAAAAAGAAATGCCTCAGATATTTTATATATATTGGAAATTTGCCCTATAATTAATGTATCTGTTTGTACTAACATGCACCTAGCCATCCATCCAGATTGTTTCTACTTTCCTAAAATCCTAAAAGAAGTGTAAAATTATTAAATTAAACATTCTGAACAACTCTAAAAAACTGTGACAGCCATTTCATACAAAATGGTGTGACAGTTCGGGGTATAATCAAACATAGAGACTGTAAAATTATAATATGTTTTAGCAAAGCCTGTGTTCTGTTAAGATATGTTATTGTTTACAGCTACTTTTGTATTAAAAAATGAAAATCAATCTCAGTGGGAAAATATTGTTTATGACACAGTTTGCTATGTAATTCCTGGCGGAGACTCCCTAAAATTAAATCAATAAAGTATTTATCTCTGCCTTTCATTATTTTCAGCCTCTCAGTTCTGTGTTTTTACCAACAACCACCTAGACATTTTCAGATCTGCAAAATCAGTATCATTAATCTTAGGTTGATCCAAGTAACACTGTATGATTATGCAATTAAACACTCTGTTTCTGTTTGACCTACACAGAGATTCAACACAAGACCTCCTGTCTACAGACCTATGTCTTCAAAAATGTATATCACATTTAAAAGCAAAACAAACTGACTCGAAATCATGTCAGCATACTTGAGGCTACGTGGCACACCGGAACACAGTGACATCAGCCATGATACATGAGCATCATGCAGGGAGATTCCTCCTGCTGCTGCACAGTTACCATGGCAACAGATGAGAGCAGAGCTGCTGCGGCTACAGCTCTTGCTAAATAACCTCTTACGAGAAAACACACGAATTACATAAAATATAGACTTACTAGATTACGAAACTGCGTGGATTACTGTCGAAATATGTCACAGGCGTATCTGAAAAGGTATTTAATCTATGACAGCGCTGTATTTTTTGAACAAAGGCCTTTTGACTGCGCGGTCGGTTGCATACACTTCCTGGTAGACATGCAAACAAGCCGAATAAAACAAAATACATTTCTTATCCGACGCTCTAAACGAACTCACACGTCGAAACGACAGAAAAAAACGTTTTGTGACTTACTGGTTGTTGGAGTATCGCCGTTAACGCGGTGTAGTATAGTCCATGACTCGTTGTACTGAGCTCGAGCTTCAGGCACAGCAGCCGCGCGACAGATGCGCACCGGACCCGCGTGACCCGCTACAGCACAGCGCGCAGGATGAGATCCCGCAGGCCTTGACATGTCTAACATAAAGCAGTATTGATGTAAACAAGTTTTCAATAAATGTTAAATGAAGATAAAATGTCACTGAATTGAAAAACTTTGAATTTTAAGTCACCGTTAATCATTTTTGAATAAACATAAGCGTTGAATACTAAAATAGGCTACTAGAAAGAACTAATAGGCCTATTGATTATAATTTAACACAATGACTTATCCTGAAATTATCATCGGAAATAATAAATAATAGCTAATAATAATAGAGATATGGACCGGGGCTAGTTGTCACAAAAGCTATATTATAGAAACTTGGTTTAGAGTGTGTTTGATTTTGAAGTCTAATTACCCAAATAACGAACAAATGCAATAACGATATAACAACAAAACAACAATTAATATTTAAAATAATATTAATTCTCATTCCTCATCATCTGAAAAGGCAGACTTCATATTTGCCTGAAGGTTATTTTTCACAAATGTCAGAGGCAGGTCGTGACATTTTCATTGGAGCAGATTCGCGTGTTTAAAATGTTAGAATTTTATCATTACATTTTTGTAACGATTTAATAATACTTTCTTTTGGCCAAAACAATATTGATATTTCTGTATGTAACGAATTTGCTATATTTCACGAAGTCCCAAGTATTATTTTACTGTCTAAATTACTAAACACCTACTAACTTGGTTCGCATTCAACATGAGGGTTTGATACAAAACTAAGCGATATTTTTTACATTTAAATAAGGAAGTCAATGAATCCCCCATTTATCGTTGTTGAGCTCATTTACAGAAAACAGAAGATGGTTCTGAAATTGGCGATGACTGACAGCGCGACCACCATAGCAGCGTTTTAGCTCTCAAAGCTGATTTAACCAGTTTACCCCCAATTTAACCATATTCCAGCCGCTTAAGGTTGTTTAAACCAATATAACATCAGATCGAAGTATCGTCTGAACCACCGTCTATGGTCGGTGTATTTTGTTTTGTTTATGCACACTACGCTGTTGCTTTGAAACTCTCTCCCTCTTGAGTGTATGGATTTTCCCGAGATCACCGAGCTAGGTCAACATAAAGACACCGTGTGAATATGTGAAAACACGTACCTCTTTGTAGTTTTCTGTTTTTATTAAATTCGCTTGTAAAACGTGGATCTTTACCTTAAATTGTCGATCTCTGCGTGTACTAACCTAGATCGAGCGTTTATAGCAGAGGCGTGATCAACGTAGGCTTTAGCTACAGCGTTTTACAAGCTAACGTTAAACTTTAGATGCACAACACTGCAAACAGGTAGTGCTTATTGTGTATCTTTACAACCCTGTTGTCAGTTGAAGCGAACCTGTATTGTCTTTGCTCTAAGGTTATTTGTTAAATTGATATAAAATCAAAAGAATCGCCCCCTATACCCTCAAATAGTGAACTGTAACGTTACTAGTGGACAAATAGGGCACTATTTGAGGGGACATTTTAAGTGGTGTTCGAAACCATAGTGGACGTTCTCGAGTGCACTCATTGCAATGCGCAATGCACAGCAAAAACGACTGTACAACCGAACCGATGTACACTCAATGGCTAAGGATAACCCATAATGCACTGTGAGAGTCGCGCCGATTGAATTCCCGCGTCTCGCCGGAAGATGGCGCCCGCAACTGAATCATCCATCAGTTTATTTTACAACGCGCTCCTCCATGGCGTAATACAGCGTACAACACAGGTACAAATTCGTTGTAAATAATTTAATTGATTATTAAATTGTTTAACCAGGGTACGTAATTTCCGTGACAGAGTTCACGATAAATCCTTTTTTAAATCTTACCTGTTTCAAATAGCCTAATTATTAAAAAGCAAGCAAACTACAAAAGCCGCAGTCCTTCCAGAGCACTAGTGTCCAAATTCACTCACTCGTTTTCATTCACTATTTCAAGTGAACTATGTACAGTTAATGTACTGCTGAATACGTTGTTCTGCTAGTTTATGCTGTCTAAACCACGGAAAAAAATGTGTGGAAGCTGCTAAATCATATAGAGAAGGACATAGAAAGCAGCAAAGGGTGCAATATTTTGACAAACTACAGGTAATTGGTGGTAAGGGTATATACCCAGCCAACATTCATATGTGAATTTAGGTGAATTAAGTAAGGAATAATTGACGATGGGCCGTAGAATTCTTAGAAAATAATGCACACCCGAGGGTGCATTATTTTCGCAGAATTCTACGGCACGAAGTCAATTATTCCGCTTATACTACAGTTACCACACCTCAAGACATCGATCAGATGATATATTTCAAGACATTCGTCCGGTTTTTATCCTTAAAACGCTATTGTGAGTAGGATTAATTTCTTACGCAGCTCATCCAACAGCTTCGTTGCTAGTTCCAAAACGTCATTTTAGACCTAGTAAGGACGCCTGAGCCGTTGATAGCAAACTAATGCAGTTAACAATGACCTTTACGGTGCGTTCACACTGGCACGTAGCGAGCGGGGCGAAGCGAGCGTTTTCAATTCATTCACATGGAAGTTGCGCGTAAACGGTCGCGTGGTGCATTTTGGGATTGGAAGCGGCGCGGAGAAAGCGTTGAGAGCAGCTGACAGCGTCAAAAGGTTGGGCATTCCTCAACTTTATGCAAATTTCGAGCGCAAAACGCTGGCGACAACCAATCGGTGTGAGAAGTTGGCAAGGAAAGACTATGACGCGTGTTTCCGAAACTGGTGGATTACTGAGCTGAAATCACATATTATTGAAAAAGTCACGCAAAAGTAAATGTACTTTGCATGTTGTTAGTATACGCTACAGTTTAGTTTGCGAACCGCCGTTAAAAGAAGACAATGGAACGTAAACAGGGTGTGAACATTGTTTTTCAGAGGCGTGCTCTGCCCTAAATTTGACACACCCCAAAGCAGTGGCGTTGTAGCGTTGCCAGCGGCACTGAGCGCATATTTAACGCTGTAGTGTTAAATCGCTGTGAGAAGTAGGCAAGGGAAGATTATGACGCGTGTTACCGAAACTGGTGGATTACTGAGCTGAAATCACATAAAATCACACATGAAATCACACCGTTACGGTGCATTCACACTACAGCGTCAAATTTGCGCTCAGTGTCGCTGGCAACGCTACAACGCCACTGCTTTGGGGTGTGTCAAATTTAGGGCTGAGCACGCCTCTGAAAAACAATGTTCACACCCTGTTTACGTTCCATTGTCTTCTTTTAACGGCGGTTCGCAAACTAAACTGTAGCGTATACTAACAACAAGCAAAGTACATTTACTTTTGCGTGACTTTTTCAATAATATGTGATTTCAGCTCAGTAATCCACCAGTTTCGGAAACACGCGTCATAGTCTTTCCTTGCCAACTTCTCACAGCGATTGGTTGTCGCCGGCGTTTTGCGCTCGAAATTTGCATAAAGTTGAGGAATGCCCAACCTTTTGACGCTGTCAGCTGCTCTCAACGCTTTCTCCGCGCTGCTTCCAATCCCAAAATGCACCACGCGACCGTTTACGCGCAACTTCCATATGAATGAATTGAAAACGCTCGCTTCGCCCCGCTCGCTACGTGCCAGTGTGAACGCACCGTAACAGTGTGTTCACACGGGGCGCAAGCGTCAACGCTTCCCATTGACTTTGAATGGGTGACGTCAAGCTTTGCCGAAAGGAATTGTGGATCCGTCGGCGGCGCTTCACTCGCGTTGCTCGCGGCAGAAGTTGAGAAATTAGGTGCGTTCGACTTAATGCGGCGCCGAAAGAAATCGGCTGCCGCCTTACAAAACAATGCATTCTGGTAAGATCATTTGTCCGACTTTGATCGGCGCTGCAGCCGCCTTTCGATCACGTGTGCCATCAAAGTAACGTGAGAGCAAAACGAGAGCAGTCGCAGAGGTCAGGCGCTGCAGTTGCTTAAAACCGACTGCGAAAGCCTTGATGACGACACACTTTATTCTCATTGGTCAGATTATGTGATGACAAGCACGTCGTGTGCTGCGTGTTTTTCTTAAAAAAGTTCACGTGTGTAATCAATCTTTATATCGAATATCTGATATTCAAACAAAACATTATTGATAAAAATGAAGACTAGGCGATATGGTAAATATATATTCTTATTGTATAAGAGTTAAAAAAAAAAAAAAACTGGTCAACCAGAGGCCGTTTTTTAATGGATGTTGTGAGAGGCTTCACTACACTGAATAAACTGCTTATAAAAATTGAAAAATGTCCTATAGCTAACTACAAAACCAAGATACAAATAATAAGCGTCATATTTCATTACATTAAAGTAACTCACATACTTGATATGATCAACAAAAAAGCAAAACGATTGTAGCATATAGAATAAATGATAGGGTAACTTTTTTCTTTTATTTATTTATCTTATGTAGTTTCATTTCTTCTTTTTCTTTATTCCTTTTTTTTTTGTGTATGTTTGAAATACAGTCTCATCGTCTATAAGTGTCCGACTTGACGGCCGTCTCTTCACTCCTCCCCCGACTGCAAGCGGCTGCTCTCGCCAGCCGGCGGCAGGCTAGTGTAGTGCATCTCGAACGCACCTATTTTCAACTTCTGCCGCGAGCAACGCCAGTGAAGCGCCGCGTCAGCCAATCAGATCGCTCTATGCAAATGCAGTGGCCAGGCGGCAGCCAATCACGTTCATCCTGTTCAAGAGCAGCATTTCATTGGCTGACGCTGCTATGACCATAAACGTCAGCCACGCCTTCCGTTAAGCGTTGACGCTTGCGCCCCGTGTGAACACAGCAGACAGACCGACAGACAATAGTGATGGGAAGTTCGGATCATTTTACCGACTCGGATCTTTGAGTCTCGTTCAGCAAAATGAACGAATCTTTTTTCGAGTCATTTCGTTAATTTTACCAAAATATAATTAAAAAGCTACGTTTTACTTCCATAACACATGTAATGCTCATACACGTTTATATAACGACGTTGATCACACTACAAACAAGACAAAACTTTAAGCTATTAGAAACAAAAGATTTATGCATTGTTTACCTGGGTCTTCATGATTCTTCCTCACTTCTATCTGTCCGGGTTCGAGTCGTTCGTTCATTACGTGACAAACCCATATAAGCTTAACTAACGCAGTCTGAGCCGGAAACAGAATTGATTAGTTCATCTCTCGAGTCTTCGGGTCCGAGTCGTTCGTTCATCACGTGACAGCCCCATACGCTTAACCTATGCTGCTGGAGCCGGAAACAGAATTGATTAGTTCATCTCTCAAATCTTCGGGTTTGAGTCCTTCGTTCATAGTTGCGCAATTGCGCATGCGCGACTGAACGAATCACTCCCCGAGACGACTCGTTCTTCTCGAGTCACATAAAGATTCGTTCAAAATGAACGAATCGTTCAAGAACGACCCATCACTAACAGACAAGCAGAGGGGGGAGAGAGTTTAAGATCGTAAATTACCTCTCTCAAGTCTGTGTGTCTCTCAAAGGTGACTGGCAGCATCATCTCTACTGACAGTTAAACTTTAAGTTCATTTTCTTCAAGACCACGCCGTTGTTACCTCGCCTGAGAACTGTCATGTCGTTTTTAAGTAGTTTATCGTCAGAGATGCGCTAACAACATTAGCGCGAGTGCTAACTGTATGTGTGTGCGTCTGTGAGTGAGAGAGAGCGGGAGAAATAGAGTATGTGCTTTTCATACATAATAAAACGTAATATTGTGGAAAAAACATGGACATAATCTGTCGTTTTTATCCTGTTGTTTACCGTATGTATTAGTTTTGTTAATGTCACTTTAGCTTTTGGTTATTTTGCTGTTTTGGGCTGTAAGGACCTTTGAAATAACTGAAATGTGTGGCGAAGTGATATAGACATGTACTGCGGTCAAAAGCTGCCTGGAACTAGGGCTGGGAATCGATTCCAAAAAGAATCGATTCCGAGGCATTGGGAATCGAGAGTCGATTCCAACGTTTGGAATCGATCCTCTCATGGGGAATCGACTCCTCATTCAGAGCCGTTTTCAGTTCAACAAAACTTACCTCTTAAACGGAAGGCTGCATTCCATGAAGGCTGCATTTCGGCTGCATGTCATCAAACGTCGATTGACGAAAATAAACTTAATAAAAACTACTCATTAGTCATTACTAAACTCGTCTGAGTTTAAGGATGCAGCCTTCAGTTTGAGAAGCACCCATTAATTTGCCACTTGCTCGCTAATAGTTATTATAGTATGATACATTTCCACGAAAAGATTCGTTCAGATAGATCATTAAATTAACCAGTTCAAAAAACGATTCAGATGTTATTTTACGGGAGAACTGGCTCATGTTGTCCACAATTTTGAGCGCTGCGCGACAGAATAGATTATAATGGGTCTTGATCTTATTTACATCTTAAATAAATGCTAATTTTAATCTTTCTATCAGCCAATGATAACTCTGAAAGAAAACGCAGAGAGCACGTATAGGGGCTGAGAGCGCATCTGGTTGACAGCTATATGCCACGAGCTCTTATATCAGTGTTGTTAAAGTTCTGTTTATTTTGTTTCAGTGTATAGTTTGCTAATTTTGTCATTTTATACACGTCACGTCTTGTTTTATTCATGCAATAAATGCCACTGCTGAGCTGTTATGACTAATTTCCGGGGCGATGCATACAAAATTACAATTTGAAATCAGTCAGAGCTACAGAAAAATAGTATACATTTTTATATATAACAAGAATCGAAAAAGAATCGAAACAACAGTGAGGAATCGATTCTGGAATCGAATCCAATCGATTCCAGAACCAGGAATCGGAATCGATTACAAAATTTTCGGAATCGAACAGCCCTACCTGGAACTACGTTCGCCGTGCGTTTCCCTGAAAATAATGCACACCTCTAGAACGTTCGTCAGCCAATCAGATTCAAGCATTCAACGGCCCTGTAGTATAAAGGCCCTTTCACACGGGACGTGGCAGTCGCGAGTGTCTAGTTCATTTTCAATGGGAGACACGCGGCAAGCGGCAAACCGCGGGTGGTTTCGCTGGCGGCGTGGAGGCGGAGCGCAAGGGGTGCTCGTGCACCCAAAATCATGCCGCTTCCACGGGCACGGCGGTTCGCGGCAGGCGCCGCCAAAGATAAAAATATTTTATCTTTTTGTGAGCGGCAGCGGCAGCCGTGTCGGCTTTAACCAATCAGTGAACAGATTATTAAAAACCAATCATAGAATATTTAACTGAACTTATAACGGATAGTTGAAAATAGAGGAGAAGATTGTTTTAAGTGTGCTGGATTTCCCAGAACTGTATGAATCATCTAAAATCTCATTCTTGGTTGGGGTGAGCACACGAGTTAGTTTGCCAGGTAAAAATACAAAGTGTCCAAACAATACATTATTATGCGTGGTGTTATAATAAACTATGTCTTTCAAAAGTTTGAATAATAATAATGACAATAATTAATGACAGGATGACACAAACACAATTTTCCGCTTTATTCAAGGCCCTTTCACACGCGACATGGCAAGCGGTGAAATCGCCGCGCGGCTGCCGCCTTCTCTTGTAGTGGAAGCGTTTTGTGCAGTTGAGGCGGTGTTCGCGACACGGTCTGGGGGCGGACGTTGCCATAGTTACAGTTGCTTAAAAGTCTAAATAAAACGGAAAATTGTGTTTGTGTCATCCTACACGCTCAAAAAAAACAAAACAAAAAAAAAAACTACGCGCTCTAGAATCGTTGGTATCCATGACAACACAATGTTTGATAATGCAACATTAATATTTTGCACCCTTCAAATCAAATGCAACCAATCACATGCATGTATTTTTTTTTTTTTTTTTGCAACAGCCGTTGGCGCTCATCCATCCATATAACGTTATGCCCTCTATATTAACAGTCAATGGTTATGCCTCAGTGAGTGTAGCGTAGAGCGTAAAGAAGAGGCAAGCACATATCCAGCAGCTAGTAGACTACATGACATGGTCTGTCTCTGTATTGCTCTGCCTGTAGTTGAAGTAATACCGTCTAATATGTATTGAATGTAAACTGTGGTTGAACCCTAGTATGCTGCTGTTCATACAAGTTATTGCGTAGCTTCAACAATAGTCTGTTTTTTTTTCTCCGGTCTCGACTTGGTATCGGTCTTGGTCTCGACTTGGTCTTGGTCTTGACATGGTCTGTCTTGGTCTTGGTCATGGTCTTGTCTTGGTCTCGATACCTTCTGGTCTTGGTAGTGTCTTGGTTTAGGCGGTCTTGACTACAAGTCTAGGCCAACCACAAATGCCATATGTTCCTCAGACAGTTTTTTTTTTGCACACATCTCCTTGATTTGTTATAACTTTTGTCAGTCTATAGTTCTCCAAATTTTTCCCGGTTCGACGGATTAGTACAGCCTAAAACATGATCAGCAAAATGATGAAATCAGCAAAATATGCAAGTTTCGTTCCGTTCAATGGCATTGTTTACGTTCAGTGCTGCCAATATGAAAACACTCTATAGTCATCATAACCTGCTAGCATTTTGATTCGTCAGATTATGCTTAATACAATATACAGTGTGTTATTTTGTCAGGATGGGCCATATTAGTTGATATTTGTCTGCAGCTATTGCTTAACTGCAGTTTATTTCATATTTTTATTTAAAATAACTATTTATTAATGGAAAATGGATTGCAGCCATGGAACTAAATCTGGGAATATAGCTTGATATTAATATGTTCCTCTGGAATCTTCATTTAATGTTGCTCATTATTATGGTGTTAGAAAAAAATATTAGCATAATGATAAACAGATAATTAAAGTCAAAGTGAAAGAGATTCAAGTTCATTAAAACAGTCTTGTTATAGCAAATCCCCTTTTAAAAAGACAACAGTAAAAAAAAAAAATATGGAAAGTAAAATCCTCAATTATGTTTATGAACAACTGTCTTGAATTACGGTAATAAAGTTTTCTTTTTTTGGCACTTTCCTTCCTTTGCACTGAGAGTCACAACTAATCAAAGGCATTCATATGGAGAGCGCTGTTGGCCTCTGAAGTGCTCGAGCTGGATTTGGCCAGCCCGTTCTCCCTCTGTTTTGGAAAGTGGAAATTCCTGAAGGCACTTCACTTCAGGTTTCTGGTGGGGATCTAAACATGCATGCAGAGACTTTGGTGAACTCCGTCTTAGTTTCTATGCTTCTAATTTTGCTCTCTGCCGTTCAAGGAAGTTTACAGCAGTCGCTAAGGTGAGTTTAGCTGTCTTGTTTTTCAATCAGTTTGACTTTTCCACTGTGCAGCCACGTTTTGCTGACAGACTAGATTTTTTCAGATGGGAAAGTTTCTGTTGTGTAGTCACAGCTACAGAACTAGTCCAAGGCTTGTAGATTTATATCTTATTCTGTCTTTTTCTTTTCATTCTTTACAGCAATAGGAAGGTGCCAGGAATGTTTTATTTGTTTTACTTAGTGCCCCTTTAAACCAGTTTTTACCTCACGGAACATAGAGCATTTCCTTAAAATCAGAAACATATGTACTGTTTTGATCTCTTCCTATGGTTTTGGCTAAGGTTCACGGTTTCGTGACTGTAATTTTGACAAATTACTTAAGTGGTTTGTAAATAACAGGTGCACATTCACCCTAATGTGTACCACAATGCATGTTTATGTATGCTCTCGCACTTAATCAGAGACAGAGACTGGAATCAGAGTGAATATGCTGTTGTGGCTGACAGACTTGTTCCATGTAAGTGCAACCATACCAAGCCCCTGAACAGTGTTTTCTTTTTTAAAAAGTGTATTTTTATTACCCTGTAATGTGAGAAAGGCCGACTGCAGAGACGAGAAGCAGGAGTGGTATGTAAGAACGCTACCAAATGAAACATTTTTTCACAGGGGAACTCGGGTGGGAAAATAATAAACAGTGGAATACAGTCCACCGTTTGTTTTCAGTCGGTTTGTAATGAAATTCTTGTTCCTGAGTTCAACAGCATTTTCTGTTTAGATCCTTCTCCAGCATATACTGCGATATACTCTTTGATATTATATGAGATTTTGTTATATTATTGCCTGAAACTTTAAGATTAAAACAATTTTTATTGCTTCCGAATTTCGTGATCTTCTAGCAGACATATTTATATGGTCAGTGTCTAGACATGAATTCACTGTTCTCTGTGGGACTGAGTACTAGAAGAATCATATCTTATGAGTCATGGCTCCGTTTGCACCGCATTTCCACATGACCTGCATTACAGTGTTATTTTTCTACCAAGGCTTTTTGTTATCTTTAAATATTAGCTTGCGAGCGTACAAGGAGATAGAGACAGAAAATCTGCCCAAATCTGATCCACTGCATGGCCCATCCTTAGAAACCAAACAAGATTTTTCCACCAGAAAGCAAGAGGGAGTCTGGTTGTCATTACTGGTGAAAGGGAGGATTGCAAACCACCATCTGGCATATGTTCACCTACAGGCGAAGAACAGAGGTTTGATGTGGAAGGCAAAGGTCACGGGGTGAACGAATACTCTTGTGTCTTGCAGGCAGGTGGGTGGAGAGTGTAAGATCTCCCCTGAATCATCACTGAGGCGCTGTCGGACCCCCGACGGTTTGATCTGTAGCGGGAGTGGTGAGTGTGAGTGCGGGATTTGCATATGCCAGGTCAAGGAACCCGGAACGTTCTATGGGCCGCGTTGCGAATGCCATGACTGGACCTGTCCGACATATGATGGGAAGACCTGTGGAGGTAAGAGCTGTCTCACACTCTCCAAACACAGCATTCCTCTTTAGTCCTTCACTTGTGAATGTCATGTTTCAATATCAGGTGTTTTCTAAAAGAAAAAAAAGCCTTCGTAAACGCGTGCAAGACACAGCTTCAGTAAAGGCCTTTGATGTTCCATCCAATACTGTGTCATTAGCTACAAGGTCTCATTTGAATTTCACAGTGCCTCTATTCAGCCAAACATAAGCAGTTTCAAAGGAACCTTTTTTGGTGCCATGTTGTTTTGTAGCAACCCTCTTTTTTAAGATTTTGCAGACACTGCTTCAAAGGATCGTTTTCACCTATACTTCCTGTGTTGAATGTCATTTCAGTAGTTTCCACTGGATGGTGAGTGTGTGCAAAATTTGTTGTGAGTGCACAGAAATCCATTAGCAAAGACTCCTGAATAACCTGACATCCATACTTTTGAATAACAGCTCCATGACCTGCCGATGGCTTTTGGAACATCTTATAATTTTAAGGACACAGTGGTGCTGCTAATGTGATATCTACTTTAAATAAAGAGCAAATGTGACTGTCCACTTTTCAAGCTGTCTTGGTTCTGAAAGTATTATTCTTTTTCATTTATTCTTTTGACTTTTTTTGGAATTCTTCAGTCAAGACTTCAAAGCCATGAACTGACCAACAACTGATATATTTTTGCAACAATTTCTGTTTCTAAAGAAATGTTATATTAATTTTTTTAAAGAAAGTTAAGCATAGTTGAAAGTAGTTCACTTCCTTACAAAAAAATGTCCTTGTAATTCACTCACCCCTATGTCATACAAGATGTTCATGTCTTTCTTTCTTCAGTCAAAAAGGTTTTTGAAGAAAACATTCCAGGATTTTTCTCCATATAGTGGACTTCAATGTTGCCCAATCAGTTGAAGGTCCAAATTGCAGTTTCAATGCAGCCTCAAAGGGCTCTACATGCACGATTCGAGCTACAGTGCTCATCTTGCACTAGCTTGACCTCACGCATTACGTAATCATGCACATGTGACATAAGCGGAAATACCAACCCAGTGTTTACACAGCGAACGTGCAAAGTCAAACGCACTTTACAAAAAAGGTAAAACAACGATGTCAGGCGATTTTGAAGTTGGAGGAGAAAATGAGATGGAGTTTTTCCACCCTACAGTTTCGAACTGGAGTACACAGACGAAGAACTAGCCATGTGTGACTTTCCAGTGTGATGAAGAAAGTCTGGATGGATGGATCACCTTTGAAACTGCATTGAAACTGCAATTTGGATCGTCAACCCGTTGGCCACCGTTGAAGTCCACTATAATGGAGAAAAATCCTGGGAAGTTTTCCTCAAAAACCTTAATCTCTTTTCGACTGAAGAAAGAATGACATGGGCACCTTGGATGAAATACGGTTGGGGTGAGTAAATTATCAGGAAATTTTTATTCTTTAAGTGAACTAGTCCTTTAAGAAAACGAAAGGGGCTTTTGCTTACTTTCCTGCTGTTGCTCTCTGTAGCTGTACCATGATGATTTCCTGCATTGAGTTCTATAATCTTGAAAACAGCAATCCACCTGACAGACTTTGAACAAAAACACCCATCTATTTCTGTACTCCAGGTTTGATCTGTAAACACAAGATGTTGAGGACCACTAATGGAGATATGTGTAGCTGGAAAGAAAGATTTATTTGTGGAGGCATGTTGTGAACCACTGAAGAGCTCATTAGCTTTGGAGCACAGGGTTTCTCTCAAGGTTACGTATTCTGAAAATGGTGGCCACATATAGACCAACTTTTTTTTTCTTGCCTAACCATCAAGGCTATTTACTGCACATCTCTGTCAAAATACCCCACATCTCATCCTTTAACTAGAAAGCTGGTTTTCAGAGCTGGTTTGTGGCAGTTTGGGATATTCTAGACCTGTAAAAGGATTCTGATGTTGTGCTATTGATCACATCCCTTCACTTCACTGTAATTGAAGTTTTAGAACAGTATCAGATGGAATTTATACCATAAATACAGTGACAAAGGCTGTACTTTCTGTTCGTCTTCTGTTCAATCGTTTTTGACCATTACACAAAAATGGCAGGATGTGCAAGCTGAGCAGGATTGTTTGTATATTGCACTAAAACGCTGTCTTGTCATTTCAGTCAGCATACAGGTCATATAAGGTCTTGTTTACGTGCTCCAGATTCATAACCACAATCAGCTCTTTTGAAAAACACATCAAATTCCCTGACAATAAACTGAATTTCTTCTTTCCTTTTTTCTTTGTTTCTTTTTTTAATAATTTGATTTCTCATTACAAGATCTGCATGATAAGTGGAGCATTTAATGAGAAATTTCTGTTCTGACTTAAGAAGAAAAACCTGTCGTGGTCTCTAGAGAGTTGCATTTGTTCAGAGAGACTCCATAAATCATTTTGCTTTGAAACACCTGTTTTTGTTCACTGACAAACATATAGACATGACAGCAAATCTTTACCCAGCAATAAGACTGCGAACTATAGGACTTAGTGAAAACTTTAGGGTGCATGTAACTACAAAATGTTTTTACCTGACAGCTGGTCACCACCTGTGTGTGATTTCAGTTTTTGGTTTGCTTGCATCTCCAGTGTTTCAATAGGCTACATATGATTAACATATGTGAATATTTCCAGCGAATAGTATAAAAATCCAAATGTACAAGCTTTCCATGGGATTTGAATTGTTTGTACAGACTGAAAAAAATGTAGCACAATTTCATGGTTTTCTTCCCTTTTTATGTGACCTGGTTTTGATTTTTTCTTCTACTTTATGGGGACAGAGCTCAACGTGGCAGTTCCTTTCCCCTTTTCTCACTCATTTTTCCCTCTCCCAAAACAAGTTAATTGGGGTTTCAAGAAGCCACGTGAAAGATTTGGCACGGCGCTGACTTAAATTTTTTTCATCTGTAGCTCTTTTCCATCTGTAGAAATGTTCTCGCTACTTAGTGCGACCTTCATTTTAGGTCCCGTGGTGTGATGCATTGTCCATTTTTATCAAGCAAGTGTTGCCATGTAGATACCTTTTCTCTCCCATCTCAAACAAACTAAAATGAGCTATATGTGAAGAACAGATTTATGATCATTTATGTTCACAAAAAGTTGTTTTATATACACCAGTAAGGATGGCTGTGATTTATGATACCCTTGAGATCTTTTGCTTTTTTGATGTGCTTGAGTGAGCGTGTCAGAAGAGTGAAATTCCATGTTTTCAGGTCCCAGTAGAACTCTTGTCAAGAGCTTTTTACTTAGTCTTTTTGTTGTTGGACTTCTGTTCTTCCCAAGAACAATATTACTTCTAGGAATATAATATGTGACCCTGGACCACAAAACCAGTCATAAATCAGTCTAAATAAATAAGCTTTCCATTGATGTATGGCTTGTTAGGATAGGCTGATATTTGGCTGATATACAACCGTTTGAATATCTGGAATCTGAGAGTGCAAAAAATCTAAATATTGAGAAAATCGGCTTAAAAGTTGTCCAAATGAAGTTCTTAGCAATGCATATTACTAATCAAAAATTAAGTTTTAATATATATTTACAGTAGGAAATTTACAAAATATCTTCATGGAATAAGATCTTTACTTAATATCCTAATGATTTTTGGCATAAAAGAGAAATCGATCATTTTGACCCATACAATGTATTTTTGGTTATTGCTACAAATACACCTGTGGTGCTTAAGACTAGTTTTGTGGTCCAAGGTCACATATAACCTTTCTTTTAACTTGAGTGCCACATGTTTAAAACACTGTGTCTTGTGTGAGACGTGAGTGCAACAGTCAAAGATGTCTATCCAGCGCTTGTTTACATAGAAAAACAATGAAAAAATGCATTCTGTGTGAACAGCCCCTAAATCTATAATAGAACTATGGCAACTTCTTCAAGATACTTAGAATAATCTGCCTCAATGTCTGATCTAGACTGCTTGTTCATATGCAAATGTCACTTGAATATTACAACATTTACTATAGGAATGGTCGGAAATCTAAAATTGATATTTACTACTGGCACACTAAAGCAAGAGATACGAATTACCTTCTTAACCTTCATTTAATGTGCCAAAGACATTTGCACAGCGTGGTATATAAACATGATGAGTAACCAATAGCATTTTTAAAATGCTTAGGTGAAGTGTAATGAAAGTTTGCTACATGCAGTGCCCTTCACAAATATTGGCACCCTTGATTAATATGAGCAAAAATTCTAATCTTTCATTGAAATAAAACAATAAGTGGGGAAACTCACATTATGAAATAAATGTTTTCTCAAATGCATGTTGGCCACAATTATTGGCACCCTTAGAAATTCTTAAGTATATTCCAATTCATATTTATTTTTTTAGCACACCAACATGAATAGAAGCATAAAAAATTGTCCAGCCATAACTTCCTGTTCCGCAGGATTATAAATTTGAGAAACACAAAGGCCAAGTTCCCTTAATCTTCCATCACAAGGAGTAAAACCAAAGAATATAGTTCTGATGTGCAGAACAAGACTGTTGAGCTACATAAAATAGAAATTGGCTGTAAAAAACAAAACAAAACAAAAACAACAACAAAAAAGAGTTAAAATGCTCAGAATCCCCATTGCCACCATCAGGGCAATAATTAAGAAGTTCCAATCATCTAGAGATGTTACAAAAAGAAGAGCATGTGTGTCTATATCGTCCTAATGCACCGTGAGGAGGAGAGTTTGAGTGGCCAAAGAATCTCCAAGGATCAAAGATGGAGAATCGCAGAGATTAGTTAAGTCTTGGGGTCAGAAAGCCTAAAAAATATATATCAAACAGCCCCTACATCACCACGTTTCAAGAAAAATCCTCCTCGCTCATCCAAAAATAAACTCCAGCATATTGAGTTGTCAGACACGACTGGAACATCAAATGGGACTGGCTTCTATGGTCATAAGAAACAAAAAAAGAGCTTTTTGGCAGCAAACCCATCAGATGGGTTTGGTGCAAACAGGGATAAAAAGTATACCCTATGTTTAAATACACTGCTCGATTTTTAATGCTGTGGGCCTATTTTTCTGCAGGAGGGCATGGATATCTTGTTAAAATACATGGCATCATGGATTCTATCAAATACCATAAAAAATCTAAAACTTACTCCCTCTTTTAGAAATCTTATAATGGGCTGTGGTTGGATCTTCCATAAGGATAATAATCCAAAACATACATCAAAATCAACAAAAAAATGCGTCACTGACAACAAAATGAAGCTTCTGCCATGGCCGCCCCAGTTCCCTGAACTGAACCCTATAGAAAATGAGTAGGGTGAACTGAAAAGAAGCACAAACATGGAGCTGGGAATCTGGAGGATTTGAAGAGATTCTGTATGAAAGAATAGTCTCTGATCTTTTGTCAGGTGTCCAAACTCATCAGGCTTAATAGGAAAACTTGGGAAAAGGACGTTGCAATTATTGGGTGCCAATAATTGTGGCCAACGTAAACTAGAGAAAAACATTTATTTCATAATGAGATCCCCCCCCCCCCATTCCAATGTTTTGCTTTAATGACAGGTTAGAATTTTGTGAATTTTTGAATGAAAAATTAAAAGGACAAACAATGCAGATTTATTTTCACAGCCACCTTTGCTCATATTTACCAAGGGTGCCAATATTAGTGGAGGGCAGTGTTTATGATTTATCTGAACAAACATATGCATTCTAGCAAGCCTCTGTCACCATATAGTTTGAGTACTAGCTCAGGAAGCAGGTCTGATCCATACTTCAAATTGCATAGAAAAGGTCACATGCCTTCCAGGTCAATATGCACTCGGGGATACAGTGGAAGAGGAAATTGTGTCCGAACCGGGGACAACACTGTGTCATTTCACTGCAAATATGAATGATGATGCCAAAATGACACTTTAATTTCCTCTATGGTCTTTCATTCAATTAGTAATACACTATCAAATGTCAGGTGAGAGGAAATAAGGAAAAGATGAACATGACATGGGCCGGACATGAACACACATCTTTTATACGAGCAGTGCAGCTCAAAATGCTAGACCACTCGTCTGACAAGTGTCATAAATCATAGATTGTCTATAAACTTATTACACACAGTGACCCTCATTCTTTACATGATTTGGCCTGTCTTCATCGCTGCAGGTCTGCTGTAGGAATGCAGCATTATTAGCCAGGACAGATGTCTCCTCACACCCAGCCCAGCCTAGCACATAATCATTTCACGCTCTACAACGCAAAGCAGGAGAACAACAAGGGGAAATAATTACCTCACTGTCTTGTTTTATACAAAGCCGCTGTTTAACAGGCTAAGAGGGGGGAAAAAAAAGTCTTCACGATCAAGCTAGCACATAGAGGCCGTGGTTTACCAAAGGTTTGTGTGGATAAAAACATGTTCAAACTTCATAGCACGCTGATTAACAAAGGCCCTGCTGGGGATTGCGTCTTTTGCAATGCATGAAAAATCTTTCAGTTTTTGTGGTTGTTCCTTAATGAATTTTCTTAGATTGCACTGTGTTTGTCACAATGCAGTGTTAAACTTGTTAGATTAATTTCACGGTGCAGCCCTGTTTTATTTATTTTTTTATTTTCTTGGTTTGATATGTATAATTAGGCTGCATTTACACTAAAAGGTGTAGAAACAATTTTCTCTCAGAAATTGCCAGTAAATTTCACAAATAATTACAAAGAAACAGCAAGTAACACATTGGCTTAAATGTCAAATTTTGAAGTAGAAAGACTAAGCCTGACTTGCCAAAGACTATCCATCCTAAATTGTATGTGATATTAGTAATTGTCAACACTAGTATTTAGGGCAGATAGGGTGGATAGTATGCACATTGGGATGCAGGGCATAATAGTATTTTCTTGTAAAACATACTCTAATAATTTTAATTATTATTATTATTTTTTATTTTTTTTTGCATTCAAAATTTACTTGCTTGTTAGTTTTCTTTTGTTTAGTGATTTAAAGATGTTGACTTAAATGTTTGTTAAAGAAGACTCTTCTGCTTACCAAGCCTCCATTTATTTGATCTAAAGTACAGCAAAAACAGTAACATTTTGAAATATTTTTAATATTTAAAATAACTATTTGGATATATGTTAAAATGTAATTTATTTCTGTGATCAAAACTAAATTTTCAGCATCATTACTTCAGTAACTAGATGAGCCCCAGGGACAGATCATCAGAAAGAACTCCTACCCTAAACAGCCACCGGCACAAGGCCATGGGAACCAGATGAGTCCTCTCCAATTTGACTTTGCTGCAATATGGAACTTTTGCACTTTTATTGACATTTTATCTTATTATTTTAATACTGTAAGGTTGCTTTGACACAACTTGTATTGTAAAAAGCGCTGTATAAATAAACTTGACTTGACTTGACTTCAGTCTTCAGTGTCACGGTCTTTCAGAAATCATTCTAATATATATGATTTGCTGTCCAAGAAACATTATTATTAATTATCACTATTTAAAATAGCTGAGTACATTTTTTTCAGGATTCTTTGATGAATAGAAAGATGCAAAGATCAGCATTTATAAATTTAGGAGAAATTATAGAAATAGAAATTTCAGAACTTTCTATTAATCAAAGAAGACTGACAAAAAAATTAAAAAATTAAAAAATTTCTATTCGGCTGTTTTCAATAATAATAATAATAATAATAATTATATATATATATATATATAATTTTTTTTTTTTTTTAGCAGCAAATCGGAATATTAGAATGATTTCTGAAGGATCATGAGAATCACATGAATACATTTTTAAATATGTTATTTTAAATAGTAAAAATATTTCTAATTTTTACAGTTTCTTCTGTACTTTGGATCAAATAAATGCAGGCTTGGTGAGCAGAAGAGACATTTAAAATCTTTTGAATGGTGGTGCACAGAATGTAATGCTTTCCTTTCCATTCTCATGGATGATTTAGTGTCTTTAATTTGGTGTACACTGTTAATCGGAACAAGCTATTATACTCACTGTCCAATCATAGGTGTATAATTGCTGTCTTTGAAAGCACTATCACTTGCTGATTTTAATTTGATTTTCATTTGCATAGGTTAGTTGAGATGCTATGTAAGCTGAACTGAGTTAATATGAACAATTTTGCAATGATCATTGAAGTACCTTAATATTTTAGAAAAAGGAGCAAAAAGAATGCTGCTTCAATGTAAAAAAAAAATGCTAAACATAAATATATCTACTAAAATCAGTAAGTATTCTTGAGGCGGTAATATATGCATCCTGAAATTAACTGGATGCTCAGAGACAGAATTGCCTGCGATTCTAAGACAATGCTGTCTTTTCTTAGCCTGGAAAAATCCAGACCCTAATCTATTAAGATTATGGGTCTGGGATCTAGCAATGAAAACTGCCTAACTCGAGGGGCGGCACCAAGCGTGCATTTGAAACTCTACCTGCACGCAATTGGATAACGCCACGACCAATCACAACAATACAGGCTTAGCGACCAGCAGAGCTAAATGATGTTTCATTAACAAAGTTCAGGAGAAGCGCGTCAGATGCTTAGCGTAAACATCACAAGTCAATCAGCGCCATAGGTTTAAATACAGCTGACTCACCTCAATTCACTCGATGGTTTATCAGTAAACCTCCACCACCCCATCTCATCACTCCGAGTTCTCGCTACTCCTATTGGGGGGTAGCGTACTCTGGGTTCGGGCCACTCCCGAGCTCGGAGCCCTTCACCGGACAGCACGCCAAACATGCACTACTATTCTCCGGCTAATTATATGTAAGCGTGAACTCGTGAACTGATAGATTAAACTCTTGCCGTATCCAGTCGGCAAAACAGCAAAAACGTCCTTCTTGCAAAGGAACGATTCGAGTTTTCGGTTTTCGGTTTTCTGTTCCTCTTTTATATGGAAAGCCAAGTCTAACTCGTTCATTGTAGCGGCCAAAGCCGTTTCAAACAACTTGTTGTTCATCTGTAGCGACAGCGATCTTTCAAAGTTTACTATTTGATTCGGACGTCGCAGTGCTGTCATCATCAGTTTAGCTCGCCTCTGGCCCGCCTACATCAGATACACCGATTTGATTGGTTCCCACAATTGCTTACGTATTGCAGTAACCTGCATCATTGCTCGATGCCAGAGTGTCTTGCAGAGACAATTCAAATTGTGCTCTCACGAGACCTCTGGATTTCCAGGGTAGTCTTTTCTTGTTTCACAAAGCAAATTATTGTAATCAGAGTTTTACTCCTGGTCAGCCCATATTCCTATGTCAGTATTTAACATGGACAGCGCTGTCTGCAATAGGAACATCTATTAGCATCCGATGAGTCATTAATCTGCTCGCCGTCTACAATTTATCTGATGAGGACACACCGTCTATTAATACTATTCACAGCTGTTTAGAGTGAGTCATATGGCTCAGGGTGGATATGGCCGTCTTGGCCCATCAGCTTGGAGGGGGTAAATTATGCCCCTGGTTGCACAGAAGCCGGGACACAGTGGACAGCAAGGACCAAACTCTTCCTCCCACATATGGGTGGGTGGTTGTTAATATGTCAAAGTGATTGTCTCTACATGCAGGATCTAACTCTGGCATCAAATGACTTTTAAGAGAAACATGACTATGAATGTTAAGAACATATTAAATGGCAGTGAAAGAAGAAATTTTTTACTTTTTTGATTTGTTCATATTTTTAAAATACAGACATTACTGCCTTCTAAATACTGCTTATAGCTGAATTGAAATTGTTTAGAAATTGATGAAACTTGTTATTGAACTGAGCTAAAGCAAAACTGAATGGACATGAGCTAAATAATAGCACTGTCTTTTTTTTTAGCTGCTTTACAGAATCTGCATGGTCTCCCTAAATGAGTTGATTCTGCTATTTTCTGCTATTTTGATCTGTACATATAAAGTGCTATAGAAATAAGTCACTTGACTTGACTGTTGGTAATAATGGTCATATTCATTGTCAGTGCATACTTGTGTTCATATATTTTTATTTGATTGTATTTTACTTTATTATTTTAGCAATTAGCAAATGTCTTTCTCAAAATATGGCGAAAAATGTCTAAAAGATTTTAAATTCAACAAACCCCATAAAAGTGCATATTAATTCCCTTTTTATTTTTTACTCATTTCCCCCAAGGTTAAACACTTATGGGAGCCCGCTTCCACCTCTGAATAAAAAAAAAAAAAAGGTCTGTGAGTCTTTATCTCACAATTCTGACTTTTTTCTCGCAACGGTGAGTTTACATCTCGCAGTTCTGACTTTTTTCAGAATTATGTAATTATGTAATGCAAACTCTTCTAAAGTCCAGTTCCCTTCCGGAGGGAACTCTACGCTGCATCCTGGTGGACACTATGGGAACTGCCTCCAGCGTGACCGGCTCTGAAGCTCTTATAGAACAACGACAATGAACTTTGACATTGGCCGGCGCCAGCCTATGACATCATCACAAGGCGCCTACCAGTATAAAGGTGTGCTTGTGAATACATCAACCATCTTTTTGTCCTTCAGACTGACCTTGTTCTAAGCGTGAGTAGAATGATGATTCCTAGAGTAAACAGTTCGGGAAATGTACGAAATCCGTGTCAGAGAAATCTGACACCAGATGACGTACACAACCTGTTTGTTATGTGTTTGGGTAAAGAGCACGCGTGCTCTGTTCTTGAGAGTGCAGAGCGCGTTCATTGTGAGAGTTTCTCTCTAAGGAAACTCCGCTCTCGTTGTCCCTTTTCCCGAGGGAATTGGGACATTTATCTGCGGCGGTTACGAGCGGAGAGACGTGTAATCTCTCACGCTCGTCAGCCGCGGATGAGGGCGAGCTGCGGGCGAAGGATGTATTGTTTTCTGACATCCTTTGATACAGCAGCAAGTGCTCTACTGGTTTTAAGCCAGGTGAGCAGGATGTGGCTGTTAAGGGCGAAAAAGTTATTTTCTGAGCTCTCACAGCCTGCCTGCCCCGCGTATGATAAGCTGTTGTCTGTTATGAACCGCGCTGCGGCCTGCTTTGATCTGTGTTCAAAGCACGGGCAGGGGGAGATGGCTCATAGCAGTTTTTATGAGTAATCTTCCCTGGCCATGACAGACCAGTCCCCATGTGCATCCCATTCCTTCCTGATCTATATAATAAGATCGGGAGGGCATGGGATAAACCATATTCACGCACTCATCTATGTCAGCATGTTAGTTATGCTGGTACAGAGTGAGTGCGTGAGTATGGCGGGGCGTCGGTGCCATCGCCTGAGGATATGCTTGCTGTCTCTCGGCGGGAGTGGCGTCGACGCTGAGGGCATACGCGGCAGCGGGTCAGGCTGGTGCTGCCTGCACACAGTGGCAGTGTTGCGGGCGTACCAGGCTGATCTGCTGGAGGATAAAGACCTGGTCTTCATCCCCACCCAAAACACATCGGGGAGCCTGGCCCCTCCTGGCCTGCGGGCTGGAGGCAGGACCAGGCGGTTTGTGTGGCCACTCGAGACCCTCCTCCTGGGAGGAGTACTGTAGGTCTCAGAGGAGACGTGATGTGCGATGTAGGAGAGGGGATCGTAGGGAAACTATCCTCTCCCTTCTCCCTCACTATCGTTCGGCCACCTGTCCTTTTCTCCCCCATAAGACTCTGGGGCTAGGCTGACGTTAGATTGATAAACTCAATCCGTTGGCCTCGTACATGAACTGACATATATGTGGGTAAGTATATATGTTTAGTTATGTATTGTTTGTCTACCAGCTCCGCTTGGGTGAGACTTATTGTAGTATTCGAGCCCCCTATTGGGCTCTACTGCCCCCAAGTGTCGAGTGTAGCCAGGTCTCCCCTCGTGTTTATCCACTGTGTCGAGACCTCCACTTGTAATACTCCCATATGGGGTGAAGCGTTGTTAGGCTTCCTCGTTTCTCGAGTATCCTGAAGCCTCCACTATGCTGAGCTCGGCTTAGACTTTATTTATACATACGTATACATAGTTGAAGTGTTCTAGAAAGCCCTGTGAGCGTTGTTAGGCCTCTTCGAGCTGCAGGAGATAGCTCTGCTGAAGCCTCCGCTCCCTGAAACCCGGCTAAGTTCGTTACCCTTAGGCATGAGTGTAGTCAGGTCCCTTCCCTGTGTATCTTTGTATCATATAAGTGAGACCTCCACTCCTGAGAGTTTCGGTTCTAGGGCGAACAGAGCGTTGCTAGGCTTCCTCTCTGTGCAAGAGATGCTTTCTGCTGAAGCCTCCGCTCTCCTCAGACGCTTGAGTGTCGTTAGGTTAACACCTCCACTCCATATAGCTTTCTCAGTGGTCGAGTGTCGCAGGCTCCCTCTATTTGAGTGTTCTGTCTAGCCTCCGCTCCCCAGAGATGCAGGCCGTATACAGCTAGTAGGCATTTTCTATGCCTCGCTAACTATTTTGGTAGAGTGCTATCTACCACTCACCAAGACCAGGTGTTGTAGGCTCGTTTCCTTAGAAACAATTAAGAAGCCTCCACTGTACACAGCTCTGCTTCTAGCATGGAGCTTTCTGTGAGCCTTGTCACTTTCAAGCGTGGGGTGTAGTTAGGTCTCCCCTCCTCTAGAGGGTTCTCAGTTTGAGACCTCCACTCTGAAGAGCTTCCTTAAGGTTGAGCGTCGTTAGGCTACTACGCGCTCTAGAGAGCCGTCTTGCTGAAGCCTCCCCTCTCCAAAAGCTCCGCTTCTGGGCTATGCTATCGCCCGAAAAACATGTGGTGTTTCCCTCGCTATGCTCGGGCACCCCCTCAAACCCACGAGAGTGGTGATTACTCACACAAATTCTTGAGTATTCTCTAAAATCCACATGAGTGGTAAGTGCACTACTTAGGCACTTTTCTGAAATCCATACTTATGGTAAAGCCCCCCCCCCCCCCCTCCGTGTGCCGGGACCTTTTCTGAAATCCTATACGGTGTGGGACACGCAGGGAAATCCTCCGTTCCCATCTTTTGAGTTGGTTTCAAAACCTTTAAGTTTTCCAACTCCATTTGATAGCACAGTGTAACAGGTCTCCTCTCTGTCAGAGCCACAGTACTAAGACCTTCACTCTCACAGTTATGGCAGCGGTTAGGCCCCAGTGTGCCCCGCTGACCGTTTTTGGGGGAGTGCCAATTCTCCAAAAACCTAGTGTCGTAGGCTTCTCTCTCCAGAGATGCAATCTTGGAGCCTCCACTATACAGCTCTGCTTTCAGCATTAGAGCTCATCTGTGAGTCTTATAACTTTACCTCAAGCGTTGAGTGTAGTCAGGTCTCCCTTCCTTATAGGGTATGAACGAGACCTCCACTCTAAGAGTTTTCTGTAGGATTGAGCATCGTAGGCTTCCTCTCGCTCGACAGAGCCTTTTTGCCGAAGCCTCCCCTCTCCAAAAAGCTCCGCTTTCAGGCACTGCTACCGCCTAGAGATTGCAAGATGGTGATTTCCCTCGCTATGCCTGGGCACCTCCTCAAACCCACAAGAGTGGTGATTGCTCACGCATGTCTCTGAGCACTCTCTAAAATCCACATGAGTGGTAAGTGCACTACTTAGGCACTTTTCTGAAATCCATACTTATGGTAAAGGCCCCCCCTGTGTGCCGGGACCTTTTCTGAAATCCTATACGGTGTGGGTTACGCAGAGAAATCCTTCGTTCCCATCTTTTGAGTTGGTTCCAAAACCTCTAAGTTTTCCAACTCCAATCCAGGTAGCACTGCTAGCAGGATCGAGTGTAGTAGGCTCCCGCTTGCCTCCACTCTCCAGAGACTCCACTCAGGTAGTTTCGTTGGCTAGGCTTTTGAGCCTCACTGATTACCTCCAGTGTTGAGTGTAGCTAGGTCATGAGACCTCCACTCTTAGAGTCGTCCTCTGCTAAGCACAGAGTGTCGCCAGGCTCCCTCTCATTCAAGAGTTGACTAAAAGCCTCCACTCTCTAGACTCCACTCAGGGAGTTCCGTCGGATAGGCTATTCAGCCTCACGGGACACCTCCAGTGTTGAGTATAGTTAGGTCATGAGACCTCCACTCTTAGAGTCATCCTCTGCTAAGCACAGAGTGTCGCCAGGCTCCCTCTCATTCGAGAGTTGACTAAAAGCCTCCACTCTCTAGACTCCACTCAGGGAGTTCCGTCGGATAGGCTATTCAGCCTCACGGGACACCTCCAGTGTTGAGTATAGTTAGGTCATGAGATCTCCACTCTTAGAGTCATCCTCTGCTAAGCACAGAGTGTCGCCAGGCTCCCTCTCATTCGAGAGTTGACTAAAAGCCTCCACTCTCTAGACTCCACTCAGGGAGTTCCGTCGGATAGGCTATTCAGCCTCACGGGACACCTCCAGTGTTGAGTGTAGCTAGGTCATGAGACCTCCACTCTTAGAGTCGTCCTCTGCTAAACACAGAGTGTCGCCAGGCTTCCTCTCATTTGAGAGTTTGGCTAAGCCTCCGCTCTCCATAGTCTCCACTTAGGTGGTTCTATTGCTTAGGTTCTTGGAGCCTCATGAATCACCTCCAGTGTTGAGTGTAGTTAGGTCTCCGACCTCCACTCCCAGAGTTCCCCCGCAAGCACAGAGTGTTGCCAGGCTTCCTCTCGTCTTTCTGGAGCCTCCGCTCTTCAGAACCCCCGCTTAGTATGAAGGCTTAGTGATAAGCTTCACTACTTTCTGTAGCGGTGAGTGTAGTTAGGCCTACTCTCGCTTAGAAGAATCAGGCCTCCACTCCTTGGAGTTCCGTGCTTGGGTAGCCGAGCTAGCCATGACATCGGCCCAAGCGATTCTCGCTGGTAGTGGGGAGTGATGTTCCTTCTTGACTCCTCATTCAGTCAGTTGTTCACTTACTCCTCAGCATGGCGGCGTTGGTATAGACGTTCCCATAGTGTCCACCAGGACGCAGCGTAGAGTTCCCTCCGGAAGGGAACATCTAGGTTACGTATGTAACCCCGGTTCCCTGAGGACAGGGAACGGAGACGCTGCGTCTCGTAGCCATGCTTCGGGCCCCACTTACGTCTTCTTCAGACAAAAAGATGGTTGATGTATTCACAAGCACACCTTTATACTGGTGGGCGCCTTGTGATGATGTCATAAGCTGGCGCCGGCCAATGTCAAAGTTCATTGTCGTTGTTCTATAAGAGCTTCGGAGCCGGTCACGCTGGAGGCAGTTCCCATAGTGTCCACCAGGACGCAGCGTCTCGTTCCCTGTCCTCAGGGAACGTCTAGGTTACGAAGGTAACCCACGTTCCCCGAAGGAGGGAACGGAGACGTTACATTGAGATCCCAATGTAACGTCGAAGTGATTCGACTGAAGGGGTAACATCTAGGTTACGAAGGTAACCCACGTTCCCCGAAGGAGGGAACGGAGACGTTACATTGGGATCTCAATGTAACGTCGAAGTGATTCGACTGAAGGGGTAACCGGGGTTACATACGTAACCTAGACGTTCTGAGTGGGGAAAAAAACTGGTATGTATATCTCACAATTCTGACTTAACTCTCAATTCTGAGAAAAAAGTCAGAATTGCGACTTTACTTTTCAGAATTACAAGTTTATAACTCAAATTCTAACTTAATTCTGAGAAAAAGTGAGAATTGCAACTTTATTTCTCAGAATATCAAGCAATACTTGCTGTATACTCGCAACTGCAAGTTTATATTAAGCAATTCTGAGAAAAAAAGTAAGAATTGCAAATTTGTAAACTCAGAATTGTTCTACAATCTAGTAATTCTGACTTAAATTTCTCAGAATCCCGAGTTAATCTCACAATTCTGATTTAATAATTCTCAATTCTGAGAAAAAGTCAGATTTGCGACTTTATTTCTCAGAATTCCGAGTTTATATCTCACAATTCTGATTTAGCTCTCAATTCTAAGAAAAAAAAAATCTGATTTGTGAGTTTATTCCTGAGAATTGAGAATTTATCTTACAGTTATGACTTAACTCTCAATTCTGAGAAAAAAGGCAGAATTGCGACATTATTTGTCAAATAGCGAGTTTATATCTCACAATTCTGACTTAACTCAATTCTGAGAAAAAGTCAGAACTGCAAATTTGTAAACTCTGAATTGTTCTTATCTCAAAATTCTGACTTTTTTTCCGCAGAATTCCGAGTTAATCTCACAATTGACTTAACTCTCATTTCTGAGAAAAAGGGCAGAATTGTGACTATTTCTCAAAATTGCGTGTTTATATCTCTCAATTCTCAGAAAAAGTCAGATTTGTGAGTTTATTTCTCAGAATTGCGAGTTTATAAGTCAGAATTGTGAGATATAAACATGCAATTTGGAGAAATAAAGTCACAATTCTGCCTTTTTTTATCAGAAATGAGAATTAAGTTAAGTCAATTGTGAAATTAACTCGGAATTCTGAGAAATGAAGTCAGAATTGCGAGATTGCAACATATAACCTTTTCTTAGAATTGCGTGATATAAACTCACAATTTTGCGAAAAAGTCAGAATTGCGAGTTTATATCTCACAATTCTGACTTAACATCTCTCAATTCTGAGAAAGTCAGAATTGCTCATTTTTAAATTATTGTTCATATCTCGCAATTCTGACTTTTTCTAAAAATTGTGAGTTTATATCATGCAATTCTGAGAAAAAAGAATTGCGAGAAAAAAAGTCAGAACTGCAATTACCTTTTTGATTTTTTTAAATTCATAGCAGAAATGGGCCTCCATAAACATTAGTTCTGTTTAACAAGTGTGCAAAAAAGGACAACTGTCCTTTTATTTAATGTCACTGGTGTTTTCGATGTTAAAAACAGGTCATTTGAAAATGCCTTAAAGGTCAAATATGGTTCCTCTAAAAAGAAGTTCAGATGACGATACCCTGCCACACTGAAAGCGTTATTCTGTAAAGATCGGTTATGTCTGAAACCGTGCCAGTCACACTGCTATAACAACCTGCCTGATGTAGTGATGAGGAATGCCTTCTTTTTAAAAGATCACATCATAGCCAAGTCTAAAATAGCCAGGCTCATATCTTAACATTTGCAATACCAATTTGCTTTTAATCTATAGGGCACAAGATAGATGTATCTTCCATTTGGTATTAGCATAAATCTTGCCTTTCCCTCCAGATTGGCTATAAAACACTGAATGTTTGTGACAAGCAGCCAAGACTCCCTGTAATGAGTACAGGAGCAGAACAAGGCTATTGTTAAGGACTGATGGATAGCCCTTGAAGACGACATCAAATTTACATGATGGATTAGCGCAGGGAGTGATTGAAGATGACACTTCAGGATGTGGCTAAAGGAGCTGAGTTTACAATAACAGGATATATTTGTAGCATACTTTGTCTGCCTTTCTTTTTTTTTTTGTGCACATCCATTTTCATCTGGAGTCAAGAATAATGATAGCAATCATAACAATGCATGCATATTAAAGAGACGAAAGAGGAGGAGCCAGACGAGAAAGAGAGTGTAGTGGTTTGTAATAAGTAGAATTACTTGTATTTTCTTTGTGTGTGAGCTTTGTGGAAAATTCTACTCTACTTTATATTGCACTTTATATTGTCATTATTCACTAGGCTACACACAATCGCCTATAGAAATAAGTGGTGGAGCTGTGGAACTGCAGGACAGACTTTGATTACATGGTATTAAACCCATTTCTGTCTGTCCAAGAGTTCCATGGTGTGAGAAGCATTAAAGTGAATTATACTGACCCCGACTGTGGTTGCACAGACCTGCAGAACTTCATGACCCAACCTAACCTAAGCCAGACACATTCAATTCTGTTCCTGGAGGGCCACATCCCAGAAAGTTAAGTTTAAAGCCTAATTTAACACGTCAGAACCAACTAATCAAGGTCTTGTGGATTACTGTATTTTTACATGAAGATGTGTTTGATTAGGGTTAGAATTAAACTCTGCGGGTTGTGGATTTGAATATCCCTGAACTAAATTTTTGTAATGTTCATATTCATTGTCAGTGCATACTTGTACTCATATATTTTTTATTTTATTGTATTTTACTTTATTATTTTATTCATTAGCAAGGTCTCAAAATATGGTGAAAAATATGTCAAATAGATTTCAAATATTAATAATTTTGCATATCCCCCCATAAATTTGCATATCAATTCCATTTTTATTTTTTACTCGTTTTCCCCAAGGGATTTTCCACATTTACGGAAGTCGGTTTCCACCACTGAATAAAAAATAAAGAAGGCTGTTTTTATCTCACAATTCTGACTTTTTTTTCTCAATTGTGAGCTTACATCTCGCAATTGACTTTTTTCTCAGAATTGCATAATACAAACTTGCAATTCTCACTTTTTCTCAGAATTGTCAGATATAAACTCGCAATTGCGAATTTTAGGCCCGATTTCATAGACTGGGCTTAGCCTAAGCAAGGATTAGGCCATAGACATTTAAGTAATTTTTATAAATGTACCTTAGAAAAAAAAAACATTAGTGTGCATCTTGAGACAAAACAAAGGCACTGATGTATTTTAAGGGCAGTCAGTACAGGTTTCAGATTTACATTTTAGTCTAGGACTAGGCTTAAGCCTTGTCTGTGAAACCGGTGAATAAAGTCAGAATTGCGAGATATAAACTTACAAACTCAGAATTGCAATTGCAAGAAATAGCGTCAGAATTCAGTTTTTTTTTTTTTTTGTATCTCGCAATTCTGACTTTTCAAAACTGAGTTTACAGTGGCATGTGAACGTTTAGGAACCCCTTGCAGAATCTGTGAAAATGTGAATAATTTTAACAAAATAAGAGAGATCACACAAAATGCATGTTATTTGTGATTCAGTACTGTCCTGAGTAAGATATTTTACATGAACGATGTTTACATATAGTCCACAAGACAAAAAAACAAAAACAAAAAATAAAAAAGCCCCTTCAAAAGTTTGGGAACCCTTAGTTCTTAATACTGTGTGTGGTTACCTGAATGATTTATGACTGTTTTTTATTTTGTGATGGTTGTTCCTTGTCTCTTGTTTGTTTTTAAAATTTATACTGAGCACTGTTCTTCAGAAAAATCCTCCAGGTCCTGCAGATTCTTCAGTTTTCCGCATCTTTTGCATTGTGTTTCTTTCTGGAGCATTAGTGAATGTTTGAACCTTTTTTAATAGTTGTGTTTGAGTCCCTCAATTGTCCTCAGTGTGAAAAGACGGATCTCAAAGCCATACAGTCACTGCTGGAAAGGTTTCAAATATGCAAAAGATGCTGGAAAACTGAAGAATCCTCAGGACCTGGAGGATTTTTCTGAAGAACAGTGCTCAGTTGAACTGTTCAGAACAAACAAGAGACTCATGAACAACCATCACAAAACAAACCACAGTAAAAGATCAGTCATAGATCATCTAGGTAACAAAGGGTTCCCAAACTTTTAAAAGGGATTATTTTAATAATTTTAGTTATTTTTAGTCTTGTGAACTATATGTAAACATCTTTTTATGTAAAATATCTTACTCAGGACAGTACTAAATAAAAAATAACAGGCATTTTGTATGATCTCTCTTATTTTGTTAATATTATTCACATTTTCACAGATTCTGCAAGGTTCCCAAACTTTCGCATGCCACTGTATATCACGCATTACTTAGTGTATACTCACAACTGCAAGTTTATATCACGCAATTCTGAGAAAAAAAGCCAGAATTGCACGTTTGTATCTTGCAATTCTGACTTTATAACTCGCAATTCTGAGAAAAAAGTCAAAATTGTGAATTTTATATCTTGGAATTCTGACTTTCTCAGAACTGCATAATACAAACTCACAATTCTGACTTTTTTCTCAGAATTGTCAGATATAAACTCACAACTGCGAGTTATAAAGTCAGAATTGCAAGATATAAACTTGCAAATTCAGATTTTGTGTAATTGTTTTTTATTTAATTTAATTTAATTCCAATAATGCACCTCCACAAAACATATTGGGTCATGCTTTTTAAACTTTTTTATTGTTTTTAAGGGGGTGTCAAGCAATCTGATTCATTTGGCTAGCTTCTATCGTATGGCACATGAATTAGCGCCAAAATACTATAGAACACAGTCATTGACGTCAGCAACAAAACATATGGGAAATGTTTTCTTCTCCCTTTTAACACTTCATACGCCTATTCATTTTGCTTTGTTAACAATAAGCAATTTTATGGCTTGTGCATCATTTAGCAAATGGAACAAAGCATTTTCACAGGCATTAATGCCTAAACCCATTCAGTTGAGACACGACCCAGTGATTTGGTTTGACTTGAGCATTTTTCATTAGTTGAATTATAACAACTGTAAAAATAAAATATTCCTACACTGATCAGGAAGCACGCCTCTTTTGTGCAATTGTATAATTCCTGTGGAGTGGAAGTGAACCATAAGGAATCTTCAGCAACTTTAGCTGTGAAAAGCACACACGTGTGAAACACACAACTCCGATCCTCCTCTCTGTCAGGGTTTCCTAGGTAAGCATGCATACATGGAGGGTGTTAATGTCTTTCACATCACCCTGGCCTTCACCCCTCCCAACCTCCAAACACCTTACAAATGTGTTACTAATCACAAAATCGATCTCATAGTGTGCTCTTTGACTCCTCCGACATCATACACAGCAAATTTCTGGAGTTCGAAAATCAGGAGTTAGGCAAAAAAGTGTGAAAGAGTTAAATTTTTGGAGTTTATTTTTTAACTTTCACTACATTTTGTGTTACGGGATACTCCCTGGCTGTGTTGTTTTTCGGAGTTCATTCATTGGTGTTCAGGAGCACGTTTTAACACTAACGTTACATCAGTAGCGCGCCATTACACAAGCCTGGTTCTGCCACACGAAGGACTGATGAAGTTGTCTACTTCGTCATGAGGTAGGTAAAAAACTAATTCCAAAATGTTCTTTATCTTCTGACAGACAGCTGATTACATAGCTGTTACGTTATCTACTGTGTACTGACGCCAATAACCGCGGCGAACTTTGTGTTTAATGAATCTCCGATGCAAAACATGGCTGTTTTGAGCGGACTTTTTTTCCCGATGTGAACAAGCTAATATTTGCTTACGTCTTTCTGTTCACCTTATTTTTGTAAACGAGTGTTTTTCTGTCAAATTTAAGTTGTGACTCGCTCAAGAAACATTCTGTTAAGCTTCCATAATGTGATGCCGACGAGACGAGGTAATATCTAGCTATGTCAGTAAACTGAAGTGTCTAAGTCTAACTTTACCCTGGCTAAAAACGATCATAGTTTGAGCCATGAACGTGTAAAGTTATGCCTGCAATGTTTTGAGTCGTAACGGCTAACGTTACAAATGTTTTAGTAGTGACTCGTGACCTATGAGAGTTCGTGGCTTTCATATTAAACATTTTGCATTTTCAATCACAATAACATTAGAGGTTATTTTAAATTACATGTTTTCTCTTCATAGTCAGGATGTTGACAGAAGTGCAGGATGGAGTGAAGTAGTAAAACTGGACGAAATTTGTTTCTCAGATTTTCTCAATTCAGGTGAGTTATATGTTTAGAGTAAGTGACTGTAATTTTATGATTTAGTTTGTAAATAACATGTTGTTGATGTTATTGTGTAGTCCAGCAGAAGTTTTTGATACCAGATAAAACAACACTGAAAATCACAGATGACCAGGGCTCAGCTGATGTACTACATGTTTTCTTGATTCTTGGATGTCAAAGGACTGGTAAGTATTAAAAAATATTTCAAAATGTTATTGAAAAAAAAAATATATTGTTACATTTGTCTGAAAGATTATCTTTTTTTTTTTTTTTAGATTTGCAAGAATTATCACGGATGCTTGGAATGGTGGTTGCTACAAGGTTCCTGGAAAAATTGAACACTTGGAAAGTAATTGAGGCCAAGAAGATCAATTTTGAAGAGGCAACATATCATCTGGTGAAAAGGTTTGTTTAGACAACACTATTCTATTCCAAATATTTAGCTTGAATTAATTCACTTCCAGAACAAAAACTTACAGATAATTTACCCCTTTGTCATTCAAGATGTTCATGTCTTTCTTTCATCAGTCATAAAGAAATTGTGTTTTTTGAGGAAAGCATTGCAGGATTTTTCTCAACATAGTGGATTTCTGTGGTGCTTAACGTATTGAATACATTTATATTTAGACAGTTTTTAATCTCAAATGCTGGTCTTGTCTACCTCTGTGATGCACATGCATACTCTGTGCACTCTGGTTCAATGAAATTGAGATGGTTATTTTTTCGACGTACCCTAACTGTCTTGAAACCAGAGTGCACATAGTATGTATGCTCAATGCACAGCTAGACAAGACGAGCATTTGTGGTTAAAACGTGTACAAATATGAATTTATTAATGAAAGTAACACATTGTTTTGCTAGATAAGACCCTTCTTCCCCGGCTGGATGGTTTAGAGCCATTTGAAGTTGCATTGAAACTGCAATTCTGAAATTCAAACTCGCATGCACCATTGAAGTTCACTATATGGAGAGAAATGCTGTGAAATGAATGTTTTTCTTAAAAAAAAATTTCTTTGTGACTGAAGAAAGAAAAGAAAGACATGAACCTCTTGGATGACAAACGGGTGAGTAAATTATCTGTATTTTTTGTTCTGGAAGTGGACTCTTCCTTTAATGCCTATTGTTTATAAAGGGATGTTTATCTTGTGTTTCAGTCATGCCAAAGTCTTGATGACCATCACCTGGCCACTAAAGAAAACCCTCAGCCATATCTTCTTGCCTCAGGGACATCAAAAGCACAGGTTTCCACCTTTTACATCGTCTTGGACAGAGAAGTTTCGCCTTGTCAGTCATGTAAATCCTTGGGTATTGTTGAAGAGCTGTTCAAGTAAAGTAAAGTATCATGATGCTCTGTCCAGCCTGTACATATTTTTTTTTACAGACAAATGTATATTATATTGATAGGTACAACTGAAGTCAAAGAACTGAGAGCAAGGCAGTTGAACAAGCAGTAATTTTCTTATTTAAGCAAAATGTTAAGTTCTGTCCTCTGTGCTCCATCCTTCAGCTTTCAGCTTTGTTTTTATTCAGGCGCCTCAAACTAATTCATGGAATGTATTCTGGTATCACTGTGGAGTTGTTTCTTGTTACTTCATCTGATGTATATCTACCTCTGGTTACACAATACTACTGCACTATTTTATAATCATTCAGGCTTGATTTTATATAATGCAATGATGTGTTGTTGACTATGCTGTATACAATTTTACTAAACATTTCTTGTTGGCACTGCAGACATGCATTAAATGTAAATGTTTTGCTGTTAGGTTTTACAGTATTTTATGACAGCAGTTAATTTCAAAGTGTTTACATGCATGGAATTTCTAAATCCAATCTATGTATTTCCTGAAATAAAAGCAGCAAGTTGAGAGTATGGCTTTCAGTGTTGTCATTTCCACATAAAACATATTGTGTTAACCCTAAAAAGTGTTTTTAACACTGGTTAAAGAGTTTAAATTATAATTAACAAAATTTTAGAGTTAAAATTACTCTCCAAATGATTAATATTTTAACTCCAGAAAGTGTTAAAATTTAACTCTGAGAAAGTGTTAAAAATTCAACTCCAAGAGCGGAGTTATTTTAACTCTGCGCTGGAGTCTATTTGATGGTCACGCATGTACACTCAGATTGAGTTGATTTTAACTACCAGGGAGTTTATTCCAAAGACCAGAATTTGCTGTGTATCATTTGTTATCAACCCATTTACTTTAACAGTGTGGGTCTGTCGCATAACCGCATGTTACTCAAAACAATCAATAACTGTATTCTGTTTGTGTGTGTCCAATGCAGATAATGGGATTTGCAAATGTGGAAAGTGTTTCTGTGATGACAACTGGTTTGGGGAATCCTGTCAGTACCAGGAGGAATGTTCACTCTCCAGCAAAAGCAGTAAAGACCTCTGCCGCAATGCCCAGGGTGTAGTTTGCTCCAATGCAGGTAAGGTGTTTGATATTTGGTATGGCATGGAGGCCTATAAATAATAGAACTAAAAGTCAAAATATTGCATGCAGTTGTCCAAACATTCTTTCTGGGTGGTCTAGAAAATAACAGCCTGCTTGTATTTTACACCTCGCCCCAAACCCTGTACTTAACCCTTGCACTGACCTGAACATTAACTTTAAATGATGTGTCTGTATGTTGTTAGCAGGGGGCCCAGCTGGTTGCAGATATGCCTGCTATGTGTCACTATATCATTAGAACATGTGTGAACGTGAAAATGCTGTGTATAGGGATAGGGCAAAATCCAGAATTTGAGAATTAGCTGTTGTTGTTTTTTTTGTTCACACTTCCATTTGAAACGGAACGACAAGAAGAGAATTTACTGAATTTTATTTTGTAACAATATTAATTTTAAGTTTTTTTATTCCTATATACATAATTTGTTTTCTTTAACTATTATTATTATTATATTGAGAAAATCAAAGTTAATTTATAATATGTAATAAAACTTGTATATAAACTTTAACTTTCATTTAAAATAATATGTTTCTTAAATTGATTGATTGAACTTAAATTGATATGAATTCATTTATTTTAAAATATGAATATTTTTATATTTCTTTTTTAATGATAGTATGCATATAGAAAATTCATGTACAATTAAATTAAAATATAATTTATATATATATATATATATATATATATATATATTTCAAATTAATATTAATTAATTATTAATTAAACACATTTCTGTAGGTGAATTTTTTTTTTATATAACAATTCTGAAAGGAGTAATGTTTTTTTAGTTTAAATTTAAATTAATATATTGAATTTAATTTAAATTGATATGAATTGATTTATTTTATAATACATATTGAAATTGTCAATATTTCTTTTTATATGTAATAATTCAGCTAGAGATTTTTTTTAAAATCTAAATTAATATATTTATTTTAATTTAAATGGATATAAATTCATTCCTTTTAAAATACACACTTCTGTAAGTGAAATTTTCAATATGTGACCCTGGACCACAAAACCAGTCTTAAGTCGCTGGGGTATATTTGTAGCAATAGCCAAAAATACATTGTATGGGTCAAAATTATTGATTTTTCTTTTATGTCAAAAATCATTAGGATATTAAGTAAAGATCATGTTCCATGAAGATTTTTTGTAAAATTCCTACTATAAATATATCAAAATGTAATTTTTGATTAGTAATATGCATTGTTAAGAGCTCAATTTGGACAACTTTAAAGGTGATTTTCTCAGTATTTTGATTTTTTTGCACCCTTAGATTCCAGATTTTCCAATAGATGTATCTCGGCCAAATATTGTCCTATCCTAACAAACCATATATCAATAGAAAGCTTATTTATTGAGCTTTCATATGATGTATACATCTCAGTTTTGTAAAATTTTACCTTATGACTGGTTTTGTGGTCCAGGGTCACATATTTCTATTTATATAATTTAATAATTCTGAGAGGGGAGATTAATATATTTAATTAAACTTAAATTGATATTAATTCATTTATTTTATAATACACATTTCTGTAGATGAATTTTTCAATATTTATTTTTATATAATGTAATAATTCTGAGGGGGATTTTTTTTGTGATAATATGTATATAGACAATTCATACACAATTCAATTAATTTTCTTTTATATAATGTTACAATTTTGAGAATGGAAATGTTTTTTTATTTTAATTATAGGCTAATTTAAATTAATATATTTAATTTAAATTGCTATGAATTAATTTTTTTAAAAATACACATTTTTGTAGCTGACATTTTTTAATATTTCTTTTTCAATGTAATGACAGGGATTTTTCAATATTTTTTTTCATATAATGTAATAATTCTGAAGGAGAAAATGTTTATTTTTTTTGTTTAAATTGATATGAATGAATTCCTTTTAAAATACACATTTCTGTAGATGAATTTTTTTATATATCTCTTTATATAATGTAATGAGGGAGATACGTTTAATGAGCACATGCATATAGAGAATTCATAGACAATTTAATTAATTTTTTTAATTAATTAAGTTAATATACTTAATTTAATTTTAATTGATACAAATTAATTTATTCATTTCTGTAGGCAAAACTTTCAATATTTTTGTAATACAATGTAATAATTCTGAAGGAGAAAATGTTTTTTTTTTTTTTTATGTATACAGACAATTCATACCTAAATATGAATCAAATTATTAGAATTTTATTCTGCCAACTGCATCTGGTTTGCTGGCTCATTTCAAATTCTAGAAATTCACAGTTCATTCTCTGTTAAATTCTGAATTGCATGCAATTTTACGGTGTATACAGCCTTAGGTCAGGTGTGTTTGTGTGAGTCGATGAGTGTGTAGAAGTGTGTTTGCTGCTGTGTGGTGCTGTGGAGCAGCGTGACAGCATGAGATCTGTGGGTTTTGACATTGATGTGTCTGGCCGACAGGCACCTGTCACTGCGGCAGCTGCATGTGCCGTAATCCCGATGGGAAGGGCCTGATCAGCGGACGCTACTGCGAGTGTGACGACAGCGAGTGTTTGGATGAAGACTCCGGAGAAGTGTGTGGAGGTATGATCACAGAGTGATCTGCAATGAATTAAAATGCATCTTGTATGAATTTATGTCTGAATTATACTCTATTGGATAACAAAACATAAAAATCCGAATGGCATCTGCTTTGTTTTGCTTACTCATCTTTGCTGAAACACTCAATATTGTAGCTGTAGCAATGGAAGTTACAATCTTTTTAGTTCGAGGCATTAGGAACATGCAAGCACATTAGATGACCAGCTTGTAACATATAGATATAGATTTATAAAAATCTGATATATGTTTTGTGTTGTTTAAGCTAAACGATTGAAAAGTATCACACCACTGTTTTCTTAAAGGGGTCATAGCATGAAAAATCAAATTTGCCTTGATCTTTTGACATATAAGAGATCTTTGTACCATTAAAACATCCTTCAAATTTCACAGCTTAAAATGTCCTCCTCATTACAAACAAAGCACTTTTTTTAGCTCCAAAGATTGCTCATTTGGATACTGTAGGATTTATGTCACACTGGCAAATATACATATTTGCATATGATTGCCTCCAGAGCAAGACGCCCATGAGTAGTTATACATCATCTCAACATAGGCCCTGCCCACTGGAATTCAGTTGCTTAATGCAAGCATCGCATTAAAAGCAAATAGAACCAGAGATGGTCGTATTATTGAGAGATAATATCATTGGAGAAAGCGTTACGGTCAACTTGGATCACCGGTGCCTTAATAACCAATCATATTAGAGCCTTGATGTCATTGAATTTCATTCAGACTTGTGCGACAGTAAATCAGCATTTACAGATACTACATAAAACATAATTTTTTATGATTAGCCATAGGCTGTCGACTGATTAAATGATAAGCCATTTCCTCACATCAGCTGTTTATTTAGTTGGCATTCATTAAAAAAAATGGCCGCTGGTCTCCTTCCCGATCGTCAAAGCGGAAGCATTAGCATTAGCCGTTATGCTTTTTTGGCTAAATGTTACAGTTTTGCTTTCCATTGGCTTTGATGGAACCCATTATAATCACTGGCGCTGTTTACAGTGGATACGGTACACAAATGCCCATTCAATCTGTGACACAGGCCAAGGGTTTTCAAACTGGGGTTCGTGACGCAAAGCCAGGGGGTGCGCAAAATAATTTGCTATACCATTTAAATAATGTCTTGTTCTTATCTGACAGATATATTTTTCCACTGATATAAGGAATGCAAGTGTTCGCGGCAGCGCCCCCTTCACGCACGCTACATATCAGTTCTAGCATTATAAACTTGACATCGCAGCCTCATCATCTTCAAACTAAATGAGACAATTAACATACAAAAGGTATTTGGTGACGCAGTTTAACGTGTCTGTTAACTCCAGTATGTAGGTTCGTCATGCCATGGTGTTTTTCCAAACACTTTTTTTGCATATGTGAAGGATGCTGTTAGTTATGGAAGCCCCGACTTTTTTTCTTAGAATTGTGAGATATAAATTTGCAATTCTGAGAAATAAGTCGCAATTGCGTGATGTAAACTTGCACTTGCTAATTATAAAGTTAGAATTGTGAGATATAAACTCGCAATTCTGTGAACATATAAGTCTTTTTTTCTTCTCAGAACTGGACTTTATAACTTGTAATTGCGAGATTATATCTCACAATACTGAGAGAAAAGGTCAGAATTGCGAGATGTAAACTTGAAATTCAGAGAAAAAAAGTCTGAATTTTGTGAGATAAAATGAATTTTTATTTTTTATTCAGTGACGGAAATGGACTTCCATAGTTAGTAAATATTCAGACACCATTTGGACCAATAAAACAATCTTATGTTCATTACTCCCACCCACATTAAACTTTAGCCTTAAACACAGTTATATTTATGAGGGGGTCCTTGGCTCCAAAAAGTTTGAAAACCCCTGACAAATCCAATTTTTTTTTTTTTGCTCACATGTGACTGAGATTTGTTTTTCTGATGAAAGTGTGAACAGCACAAACCACATGGAATCTGAACTTTTCAATTTCGATTTGTGCCACTTCCATATGTGGTACTGATCTGATACAGGTCAGATGTTTTGCAGTGCGACCGCAGTCTAAACATGCATTCATGCAACTTTTACATCACTCTAGATCAACATTAGTCACAATTCTGTACTTATTGGAATTTCGCCCTTTATGACATCTAGGGTCATACTTGGGAAAAAAAACTTTCTGAAACTTATATGAAGGAGTATCTTTGGCACAGAAATACTCATACGTCATATGTCTAGCTTTTGGTCATGTTTAGCACGAGAATCCAACTCTTTAGCAGTGTAAAGGCAGAATGCATAAAATAGCATTTAACATCTCCTTTAGAATTTTGTTAGATTTCTCTAAAAACAAGACTTGTAATTTTCCTTTAACTTATATATGTACAAAAAATACATAAAATAAAAATGAAAGAATTTTTTTAATTACTAGATTCATTTTAAACGAGCATACGGTTTTTACTACCATGATTATATGTAAAATATATCCTTCACAATTATTGACATCCTAATTCACTTAACGTCATTGCCATACCTGCATGTTGTCAACGATAATGATGACATATTTTTTAAAAAAATCTTAAAACTCTGAAACTGAATTTCTCTCTTCCCTCTCCCTGTGTTCGTGGTTGCAGGCCATGGAAAGTGTTACTGTGGAAACTGTTACTGCTCGGCTGGTTGGCATGGAGATAAATGTGAATTCCAGTGTGACATCAGCCCATGGGAGAGTAAGCGGAGATGCACATCTCCAGATGGCAAGATCTGCAGCAACAGAGGTCTGTCTTTGTGCAAGCATTTACCTTACTCTGACATAACCAATATTTCCTATCACCCTTTAACTTTAACTAGTAATAGATTCACATAGGTTATCCTTAATGCTACTGCAGGGGCATCTAAATCAAATTAGAATTTTATTTGAGGGGCTTTTCACAGAGAATCTCCACAGGAATAAGTCTAATTGTCCCATATCAGCTGTATACAGCAAAAATAATTTCACCCTGACAAGCACAAATGAGAGTGGGACAATGCATTCTCCATTAAGATACATCAGGCTGCCAAAAAAGCTTTGGCTGTCATATTGCCGATGAACCTCCAGGGAGCTTCTCTGAAATTGATTACAGCAAAAGGGTGAAGTGGTACACAGCATAAACTCAACCTCACATCTGAACCACTGTCTGTGGTTAAGTAATCTGCCCGCAAACCGTATCCACTCATCAGATGCAACCATGCTGGTTTTCTGCATCAAAAGCTTTCTAAAAACAAAAGCATTTTACCAGTAGTTACACTTTCCAATAGAGTATACAATCCCTTAGGCATACTTATCCATACATTTGACCAGGCATGTATTATTATCAACATATGTCCTGTTTGTTCTGTTAACAGAAATTAAGCTACCATTGCACCACAAAAGTGCCCTTAGTTCCAGTGGTGAAAGATATCCATTATTTTTGGGCTCTTTTAAGCAATCCAGCCTCATTTTCTGTATTTTATATTCTGTTTATACCCTTCAATTATACGTTCTGCCCTGTGAATGGCAGGTCTCAGTGGATCGCTGCTATTGTGTGAAATGACAGCCTCTTTTAGTCAGTCAACCTCTCAATCCATGAAATAGCATGCCCTTCACTTTGAAATACAACCATGCAAAGTTATACATTTAATAACCTTTCAGAGAGAAAAAAATGCTTAGGTTTTAAAACAACTAATGAAAGGTACTTTTAAAACCAGACTCGTGAATTTAGGACCACATGTGCGAAACTCGTACTGGCAGAGTATATTAAATTTGATTCTGGCATGTACTGTATGGGATGCCAAAGGGAGGCCTGAAAAAGGAGTCAAATGTAGTTGCAAACAGGCTAGTAAGTAAAGAGTTGTTATCTATAACTAATGTCTGTAAAGAATGCTAGGCTGGTGGGTCCCTTAGATTGGATAAAGAAGTTTCTAGACTGGTCAAGATGTTGAGATGCTATACCAGGTTAAAGTCTTTGTGTTTTTAGGGATAGAGAAAGACAGGACATACAGTGCCTTGCGAAAGTATTCAAACACCTTCATTTTTTCACGTTTGGTTATGTTGCAGCCTCATATTCAACTGCTTTAAACAATTTTTTTTCCACACATCAGTCTACACTCCATACACCATAATGTCCACAAATGCCCATTCAATCTGTTCACACTGCAGGCAAATGTGGCCCAAATCGGATTTTTGCTCACATGTGACACATGTGTTTTTCTGATGGCAGTGTGAACAACACAAACCACATGGAATCTGATCTTTTCGATTTTGATTTGTGCCACTTCCATATTTGGTACTAAATCCGATACAGGTCAGATGTTTTGCAGTGCGAAGTAGGGCCATACTTGAAAAAAAAAAACTTTCCGAAACGTATACGAATATACAGTACGACATATACAAATATACGTATATATCTTTGGCACAGAAATAGTCCGTCATACGTCCAGCTGTTTTCTGTCATGTTTAGCACGAGAATCCAACTCTTTAGCAGTGTAAATAAGGCAGAATGCATGAAATAAAATTAAACATCTCCTTTAATAATTTGTTAGATTTCTCTAAAAACAAGACTTGTAATTTTTGACAAAGCAAAAAACTGATTTGTGACAACTTTGCAAATTTATTAAAATAAAAAAATGAAGTACACTGCACAAATATTCATACCCTTAACATGGTACTTAGTTGAAGCAACTTTACAACCTCAAGTCTTTTTGGGTATGATGCAACAAGCTTTGCACATCTGCATTTGGCAATTTTCTGCCATTCTTCGCCTCACCTCTCAAGCTCTGTCTGCTTGGATGGTGGCAGATGCACATTTTCAGGTTTCTCCAGAAATATTTGATTGGGTTCAAGCCTGTGGCTTGGCCACTCAAGGACATTCACAAAGTTGTCTATAAGTCACTCTTGCTGTGTGCTTGGGGTTATTGTCCTGTTGGAAGGTGAACCTTCTGCCCAGTCTGAGGTTCTGAATGCTCTGGACTGGGCTATCTGTATATTTTCCTGTGTTGAGCTTTCCTTCTCTGACGAGTCCCTCAGTCACTGCCCCTAAAAAATGTTACCAGCACACTTTATTTTTGGGATAGTACTGCACAGGTTATGAGCAGTGCCTGGTTTCCTCCAAACATGATGCTTGGAATTGAGGTTTATCAGACCAGAGAATCTTGTTTCTCACAATTTGGAGTTCTTTAGGTGCTTTAATTCAAACTTGTTTTCATGTGTCTTCACTGAGGATAAAGACCAGATTGGTGGAGTGTTGCAGTCATGCTGGTCCTTCTGTAAGTTTCTCCCAACTAGAGTGACCATCAGCTTCTAGGTCACCAGTGTAACCAAGACCTTCTCCATCAAATGTTTTTTTTTTTACCTCAGGGTTTGCTCACATATGCATTTTCAGCCCTTAGACCTTTTATTTCGATGTGTGTGCCTTTCCCGATCATACTTACTCAAATGAATTTGCCACAGGCTAATTCCACTCAAAATGTAATAACACCTAGAAGCAATATGAATGCTCCTGAGCTAAATTTGAAGTATCCCATATGAATACTTATGCAATGGAATCATTTTTTATTTTTTTTGTAATAAATTTGCTAAGTTGTTACAAACATGTTTTTACTTTGTCATTATGGTGTATGGAGAGTAGATTGATGTGATTGAAGTCTTATTTAAAGCAGTTTAACATAAGGCTGCAACGTAATGCATGCATGTATTTAGCATTCGCAGGAGGTTGCATAATGCATATCAAGCGCAATGTAAGGTGCATATTCACGAGAGGACAGGTCTTTGACAGGACTGTAAATGGTGACAGCGACAGTGGTCTAGCCCCCTGCTCGCAGGACGTCAGATGGCTCGCTTCCCAGTGTGCTTTCACAGCACAGATAAGAGAAAACAGGATTTCCAGTTGTGCTGCAACTGGTCTGGCTCGGATTCATCAGAGTGAAGGTGTTTCCCGCAGCTCTGTTGCCATGACTGTCGCCCCAGCAATAGATTAGCTGGAACTTAGAGTAAGCATCCTCATCAATCCTTGCCATGCATGGCCCCTTTATTGTCAGCTGGGCTCTGGAGGATTTGGCCCCCAGGAGAAATTTGGCTTTCCTTTTCAGCATCACTTCAATTATAGTGCTGTGCAGCTAACTGTTGCACTGAGCCCTAATCCTCCTAACACAGGCAAAACAGTTTGAACCCATATTCCAACAATCGCAAATTGGCCTCACCTGGTGTGGACCCTTTGGTTTTAAAACTTAAAACAGTGTGTCCTAAATTTAATTCATTAATATAAAGTTAAGGAAGCTTCACTTCACTTACAATGACTGTATGATTTTGAGATCCATCTTTTCACACTGAAGACAACCGAGGAACTCATATGCAACTATTAGAAGGTTCTCACTGAGGCTTTAGAAGGAAACACAATGCTTTAAGCCAGGGGGTGAAAACTTTTTTGAATTTGAAGATCAGGGTAAATGAAACATGCAAGTATCTTCTGTAGCTTCTGAAGGGCAGTACTAAATAAAAAAATATATATATATTCAGGCAAAATAAGAAAAATGTACACATCTTCATTTTGTTCAAATGTTTACAACCCTGGCTCTTAATGCATCATTTCTCCTTCTGGATCATCAGTGAGCATCTGAACCTTTTGTAATAGCTGCATATGAGTCCCTCAGTTGTCCTCAGTGTGAAAAGATGAACCTCAACATCATACAGTCATTGTTGGGAAGGGTTCAAATGCACAAAAATCCTGAAAAACCAAAGAATTTGTGGGACCTAAAGGATTTTTCTGAAGAACAGCAGGCAGTTTAACTGTTCAGGACAAACAAGGGACTTGTGAACAACCATCACTAAACAAAAACTGTATGTAAACTTTTGAACAGGGTCATTTTTTATAAATTCAACTATCATTTTCTCTTGTGGATTATATGTAAACGTTTGAAATATCTTTTTCTAATAGATCATTATTCATGTGGCAATGACGATATTAGTAGTAATGGTTGCTGAAAAATTTGTTTTGCCATCTCAGGAATGAATAACATTTTAAAGTATATTAAAATAAAAAAAACATTTTAAATTGTAATAATTTCAGAATATTACTGTTTTTACTGTATTTTGATAATAATAGATGCATATAAATTAATGCAGCCTTGGTGAGCATTAAAAGACTTCTTTCAGAAACAAAATAAAAACTTACTGAGGTATTAAATACAATACGTGTAATTTTTAATTAGTAAAGCTAATGAAAAAGCATGTTTGAATGTTTTTTAAAATGTTAGAAAAATGTAATAATATTCTAAACAGCTGTTGATTTTATGAATGACTAAGCGCCACTAATGGACTCATTTATTAAATAATAATGTGTCGGCTGTGATACATTTTTTATATTGACTTTAAAGGATTAGTTCACTTCCAGAACACAAATTTCCTGATAATTTACTTAAAACTTTAAGAACTGAAACTGAAGAAAGAAAACTTTAACACCCCCATGACGTCTTTGAGGACATTGGGGTGTTTGTTCAAGTTTTCTTTCTTCAGTCGAAAAGAAATTAAAGTTTTTGAGGAAAACATTTTTCTCCATATTGTGGACTTGAATGGGACCCAACGGGTTCAAGGTCCAAATTGCAGTTTCAATGCCACTTCAAGGGCTCTACACAATCCCAGCTGAAAAATAAAGGTTTTATCTAGTGAAACAATCGGTCATTTTGTAAAAAGAAATAAACTTTATTGCACTAGCTCGACTTTACGCATTACGTAATCACATTGGAAAGGTCACACATGACATAGGCCGGGATCGTGTAGAGCCCTTTGGCGCTGAATTGAAACTGCAATTTGGACCTTCAACCCATTGGGTTCCACTGAAGTCCACTATATGGAGAAAAATCCTGGAATGTTTTCCTCAAAAAAAAAACTTAATTTCTTTCGACTGAAGAAAGAAAGACATGAACATCTTGGAAGACATGGGGGTGAGTAAATTATCAGGAAATTTTTATTCTGGAAGTGAACTAATCTTTTAATAGTTTAAGGTTTTTTACCTCCTATAAACTATTATGATTATCGACTAGTTTGACTTTCAGGAGGTTTACCTTACTTTCACCCTGTCTTTGTAGGCACATGTGTATGTGGCGAGTGCACTTGCTATGATGTGGATCCCTCAGGAGACTGGGGCGACATTCACGGAGAGACCTGCGAGTGTGACGAGAGAAGCTGCCATGCCATGTACGACCGATACTCGGATGATTTCTGTTCAGGTAAAGCACTATTTAAATAATTTCCATCAAACATCTCATCACATTATGTTGTATATATTAAATCTGCATCCCACGTGTCACTCTAGGCAGTGTTTTTCTCAGGTTAAAATGGTAAGTTTTGTCTTCATCAAACCTTCTCAAAAGGAAATGGTTCACATTCCAAAATCCAGCCGTAAAAACACTAACAGTCGCTGAAGAACAGGACAGGGAAGAACCGATATCCGTTCACTCCACCTCTTTGTGATCTTGCATAAACACAGGCCACGTGAATTATCCTGAGCTGAAGAACAACAGATGTGGTTCAGAAACATTTCAACATCTGTTTCTAATAACTCTGTGGCCATATGCGCTTCAATCTTATGTTCGACTCAGAGGACCGTGTTGACAATATATTTTTTACATTCATGGTCAGCCAGACTTGTGAGTGGTGCCCTTTAACTTCAAATCCATAAACCGACACACATACACCACCAATGTATAATCTTTTTCTGTATCTAGGGCAGCTTCAGGCAGAGCTTCAGTCGATCGTTCATCCATTAAAGGACTCTAAATCCTACCATGTGTCTGTTTGAAGGTCACGGCCAGTGTAACTGTGGCAGGTGCGACTGCAAGGAAGACTGGGCTGGAAAGAAATGCGATCATCCTCTCTCCTGTTCGCTGTCTGTGGAAGCCAGTCAGAAGAAGTGTCGGGGAACCTCCAGCCTGCCCTGCTTTGGCAGAGGTAATTAAGTCTAGTGTCTATTCATCTGTGCCAGAGTGGGATCCAACAGCAGCGTTTCACAGATCCGAGGTGTTACATTTGTGGGTCGTGTGGTAGGCCAGAGGACTCTTAAAGGTGAAGTGTGTAATTTTCGACTCTCCCGATTAGTCGCTCCCGCATGATGCAAAGCTTGATCGGAAATAACAATGCTAAAATTAGCAAAACTGTCATTTAGCATGTCAATCTCAATAGAGTGGTTTGAATGAAACACATGTTGGTACATAAATAAGGTTGTTGCGGTATGCATCATTCTTTGAGCCTGCAGATTAATTCGAAACCGTGTTTCGCCAATAATTATAAGAGACCAAACATGTCTCTGTGGTAGTTTACTGCTAAACCCAGAAACAACACAAATACTCCAAACAGATGCAGGATGATGTCTGAATAGAGATGACTAACAATGGATTTTGATAGAGCTGTGTGAATCACTGATTTTTCCTTCTTAGAATGGAGTGTTTGTTTTATGCAGATTATTGATTTTCAAAACATTTACTATGGTAAACCACAATTTAAAGAGTTAGTTCACCCAAAAATGAAAATTCTGCCATTAATTACTCAGCCTCATATCATTCCAAAACCGCAAGACCTCAGTATGCAACCGACACATTCAAGGCCCAGAAAGAGAATAAGGACAGTGTTAAAATAGTCCATGTGACATCAGTGGTTCAACCATAATTTGTTATATATTATTATTGGCAAAGAGAACAAAAATCACAACTTTAATTCAACAATTTCTTCTCTTTTCTGTCAGTCTTTGACGTGTGTTCATGACAGTAACACAACGCATGTCAAAGACTGACAGAGAAGAGAAGAGAAGAAATTGTTCACCGAAAGTCTTTTTGTTTTCTTTGTGCACAAAAAGTATTCTTGTAGCTTCATAACATTACGGTTGAACCACTGATGTCACATGGACTATTTTAACAATGCCCTTACTACCTTTCGCCTTGAACGTTTCAGTTGTGTTGCTGTCTAAGCAGGGTCAGAAAGCTCTCAGATTTCATCAAACATATCTTAATTTGTGTTCTGAAATGATATGAAAAGATATGGGTTTGGAATGACAAGAGGGTGAGTAATTAATGACAACATTTTCATTTTTAGGTAGCTGTTTGTCAGCTGTTGCCTTAAGATATTTCTTTTTGATCTGACCTTTAAAATGTCTTTTTATAATAAATATACACTTTTAGCAGCTAATTTAGACGTTGCCACATAAAATACATTATTAGGTTTCCTGGCCATCAAAATGTCCTAGTTACAGTAATTGTAACTTTAATAAAACTGGTAATTTGCCAATTGTGGGTTGTAGATTTTGATAGATATCTATAGAAAGATTCTGGCACTGTTAAAGACCTGACATTAATTGACTATGGTTTTACAGTAGTAAGATGAATTATAGTAAGAGTGTCATTTGGCGGCCATCTAACAATTCAAACACATTTAATACTAATATTTTTAAAAACAAATCTCCATAATCATTTGAATTACAGTCTTACAAGAATCTATGGTACTTTTTGTAAGGGTAATTATGAACATGTAGTTTGCTTCAGGTAGGGGTGCTGGCCTGTCTCTGCATGAGTCTTGTTTGAAAGAAAAAAACATCACAGTAGATGAATCAGAACTAGTGCAATTGTTCCAAAACAATGCTATTTCCATAGTTCCCCGCTGCATAAGAAAGTGAAGAGCGATAATAATAGTCTTGTTTCACTGAGTGAGGTGATAATTTAACTTTAATGGAGCCCATGTTCTGTGCACTTGTTTTTTAAAGGACTTCCGCCCCCGTGCTCTCTTAAACTCTAGCGACATAGAGCAGATATGTCTCGTCTTATTTTAAAAGTCAAATTAAATGACTTTTGCTTTAATGGCTGGATTGAAAAAGTGCAGCCTACACATAATTCAATACAAAATCTGTTTCACAATCCTATAGTAAATACTAAATGCAAGTCTACAGTATGTTTGTTGTAGACAATGTCAATAATGATTAGTTCAGTGAACACGCAGGCTGGAAGAAACAGGTACATAGCAGCTTTTGTGTTTTATCTCTCAAGGCTTTAGCTCGGCATGTTTCGTCCGCAGCACCTGAAATAACACTGAATCTGGCAGCACGTCTTGTGGTGAAACTTAGAAACAAATCTTTCAGTGAACCAGATGCATTGTATTAGCTTTTTTATTATTCCAGTACCATGTGTATAAAAAGCTTAATCCACATAGGGATTTCTGGCTTGGATCTTGGCACTGTGAAAGCCGAACATAGAGAGTAGGAAGTGAGTTCTGTACCTCTAATAGAAAAAGAAATGATTAAATGGTAACAAAGTCACTAAAATTAATTATTAGCTGTAATTCCTTCAGCTGTACCTTTTAAGCATCTAAAATCAGCTTCAACTAAAGGGCTGGTTAAATTGTGTCCAAGCTCAATAATTAATTGGCAGAGGGGAAAAAAAAGAATTTCTGGAAAGAAGCCAGTTTATTTATTTAATTTATTGCAGCACCGACTGAAGTGTTGCAATAGATTATGACAAGGGGTACAACAATGTGTTCTGATTAAAGGGGCCATGAACTGAGAAATCAAAATTTTGTTGATTGACGTAGATGCCATTGTACTATAAAAACATCCTGTAAGTTTCAGAACTCAAAACTCTAAAAACAGCTAACAGGTGCATCTAATTTTGCATCACATTTTTTTCTGTAACTTATTTCAAAAAGTGAAACTTTCATATATTCTAGATTTATTACATGTAAAAGTAAAACATTTTACAAGTTTTTTGTTTGTTTTAAATTTTGATGATTAGAGCTTACAGCTCATGAAAGTCAAAAATACAGTATCTCAAAATATATTATATACATATATAATAGGCACTATTAAGCCTTCAGCACATCTGTATTGTTGGATCGACTGTTTCTCATCTTCCCATAAAAAATATCCCATAGATTCCATATGGGGTTCAGTTCAGGTATGTTGAGTGGCCAATCAAGTCAATATCATGGCCAGCAAACCACTTGGAAGTAGTTTTGGCACTGTGGGCAGGTGCTAAAGTCCTGCTGGAAAAGGAAATCAGTATCTTCATAAAGCTTGTCAGCAGATGGAAGCGTAAAGTGCTCCAAAATCTCATGGTAGACGGCTACGTTGACTTTGGACTTGATAAAACACAGTGGACCAATGCCAGCAGACGTCACGGCACCCCAAATCATTAGTGACTTTGGAAACTTCACATTGGACTTCAAGCAGCTTGGGTTCTGTGCCTTTCAAGTTTTCCTCCAGACTCTGGGACCATGATTTCAATATGAAATTCAAAATTTACCTTTTTCTTCCTTCCAGTCAACTTCGCATTTAATATGCTTTGATACAGCACTCTGTGAGTAGCCACCCCTTTCACAGGGCTCGCAAAATTTCAAAATCTTTGGTAGCCCTTCGGGCAGGTACTCTTCAGATTTTGGTAGCCCGAAAATTAATTTAACTAGCCCAAATAAGATAGGAGTCTAAACTTAATCAAACATGTTTTCAATACACAAATATAAACAAATATCAAGGAAGGAATTTTATTTTACTCTTTGGTGTATCTGCAGAATTTTTAAATATCAATTTAAGGCAATTTATAAATCGAGTATAGCATTTATTATATTTATTTAAAACGTAAATATTACTGTCTTAATTGTTTAGTATTTTAGAAGGCACATTAACTTCCTTCACATTTACAACTCTATGTGTTTGCTGCATAAAAACATAGGTCGATAATTGCAATCATTTGACCATAAACAGCTGAAAAAAAAGTGGAAATAAAAGTTCATTCTCTGTCACGAGGGGGCGCTTTAGGAGCGCTGAAATACTACGGTTTCCCTAGTAACGGCTGTACACAAAGCAGCATTAACGTTGTTTTATCCATAGACATATATATAGAGAGTAGACGCTGCATCGATCGATACTCCCTACTGGCGCTGACGAGACGTGGGGCCGCCATCTTGGACCGGTCACCTGCTCCACTCAGTGTAATCTGTTTGTCAGGTGTAATGAGCTGTCAACGCATTTAATTAATCATACCTCACGGAATACCGAACTGATTTTCGCACGTTTTTTTTTTTTGCTGGTCATAAATATAGCTGTGATACGTGACACATGGTTTGGCGTATTTTAATATTGATAGTGAGCTTAACAGTAATACAATGAATATCTCAGTTCCTGTGATAGTATTGGGTCTTTTAAGAGGGTTTAAAGACTTACAACATGGACTTAGTTCATTAAGCACTTCTAATGCGTTATGGTTTGTATAGTTTTATTCTATTTTCATTTGGCTGTTTATTAATTTAACATTATTCTCCTTAATGTAGTCTTACCATGCTGTTATTATATTTTGTAGTGATGGGAAAATGAAGCTTTTCGAAGCACTGAGGCTTTCCCCTCAACTGTATTGTAAAAAGGTTCATTACTCGAAGCTTTTCAACACGTTGCACACTAATGACATCTTGTGGCCAAAGGTGGAAAAAGTTGCCTTTGCGTCCCAGATCTCAAAGCGATTTTGGACAGTTTCATCAAATACATCAATTTGTGCTACGAAAACCGTCAGAAATAAAAGAAAAAATAATAAAAATGTCATTTTACTTGAATTAATCTGTAAATAAACTTTTTTTTTATAAAATTCTAAAAGTATAAGCATGGTTTATGTAGGCATATGTTCAAAGTAAATTAAAGGAACCGTATGTAAAGGAGGAAAAGGAGGTGAAGTGAGGCCAAGTATGGTGACCCATACTAGGAATTTGTGCTCTGCATTTAACCCATCCAAGTGCACACACACAGTAGTGAACACACACACACCGTGAACACACACCCGGAGCAGTGGGCAGCCATTGCTGCGGCGCCCGGGGAGCAGTTGGGGGAACGGTGCCTTGCTCAAGGGACTCACCTCAGCCGTGGTATTGAGGGTGGAGAGAGTGCTGTACATTCACTCCCCCCACCTCAATCCCTGCCGGACCTGGGACTCGAACCTGAAACCTTTGGGTTACAAGTCCGACTCTCTAACCATTAGGCCACGGCTGCCTATGGATTGTAGGATTGTGGCCAAAACTGGTACTGCAATCACTTTCAAAATACTGTAGAACGTGTATCCCCTCCCTCTCCCCTCCCCCCCCCCCCCCACGCCCCACTCGAGGTTGCCAGCTAAGCTGCAGGATCCAGCAGGAACGTAGGCTGCTACAAGGAGCTTCTAATGGCAAGTGAGGAGTCCTACACAGTATTTTTTTTCTTCTGTTGCTTCACGAGAGATGTTTTGCGAAGTAATTATGTATCGCAAACATTTACTAATGGCGTTTAGCCAAAAATTTCGTAAAGATGTACTGTAACACCGTGTCTACACCGGACGCGAGCAGCGCAGCGCGGCGCGGAGCGGCGCGACCCGACGCGACAAATACAATTGAACCTATTAGGGGCCGTTCACATGAAGCGTCTTTTGCGCGCGCAAGTTCGTTATTTCAAATGGAGACGCGCGGCTTGCGCGCGCATATTGGAAGCGACGCGGTCGCGACGCGCACGCGGTGCGACGCGCTCGTTTTTTCCAGGCGCGTCCGAGCCGCATCGAGATAAAAACATCTCAACTTTTCAGAATGCAGCAAGCGCACCGCAGCTTGGAGCTAGAGCGCAGCTGATGGTTGCTTAGAAACGGCAGACGCTTCCGGAGCGCAAGGCCCGAGCGCTTTGTTGACAAGGAAGAAAGCGGCGGGCCTAGCGTTTTCCACGCGTTTTTAGGCGCGACATGTGAACGGCCCCTTATGCTGTCTACACTGGATGCGGCGCGACACGGCAGATTCCCGACAGTAATCTGCTGCCACGTTCTATTTATGACGTGCTCACACAAAGTTTAAATGATTTGCAACGGTCGCTTTGTCGCGTCCAATGTAGACAGACTTTAGCTGTTGCGGTGATTAATAATCAAGTATTATTATATTATACATAAAAAAACAGTCACATTTCTTTAGATTTTATTAGATATTTTACCAGTGCCTGAAGTATTATATGCATTTAGATTTTTTCTGTCAAATGATTTTCACATCAGTGCTCAGGATAGTTGCTAGTCAAGAGCTTGTGCCATCAGCCAATCAGCACTCTCATCATTTTCCTGCAGCTTCAGGTTCAACTTTGGCTCAAAACTGTCCTGTGCCAGCCGAGCAACTGCCATTGAGTGCTAACGGCTAGCTTTCTCCAACTATTTTAGACTTCCTCTGTGTATCCACTAGATCTTAAAGCTTTTTCTGAATGCAGTTTGAATGGAACCCTGTGGCTTTACAGTTCAGCATCAATAATCCATAGATTCACTGTCTCTCCATACTGTGAGCATGTGCTATGAGACGTGGCCAGCAAATTATGATTTATACATCTGTTTACATAGAATTTCATCCATGATTGGAGCTATAGGTCCGCTCGCTGCATCCATTATCCTGACACCAGGTAATTATCCAGGTTTCCTCCGTTCTAAATTTCACTCCTACAATTAAGAAGGACTGTCAACCTGGCTGAATCAATCCAACATTTACACAGTTCCACAGAGAAGCCCCATATGAGGAATTCCCATGCCACATCGCAGTGCTTGAGATTCATGAAGCATCTGACTATAAATAGATATCTTGATTTTGTGTGTGCTAGCCACACTCCTTTTACTGAGGTGCCCATTTTTCCTAGTTAAGAATGGTCATCATTGCCAGTGACTCGTGAAAACTCATAGCAAATGGACAGAGAGAAAGCATGATTCGGTAGAAGAGCTCGTAAATGGTTTTGAGAGGAAACAAAGAGCCAGCTGAGGCAGTGAAAAGTGAAAATCTGGAAGATTTCACATTCTCTTAAGCCTGGAATATCCTCCGAGAAACACCTGTTCTGAGAGTGTTCCTGCTGAGGCTGGAAAACCAGTTTCTATTGTAGATAAGGTGATCCTTTTGTCAGCAATTCCATTGCATATGATCTTTATGTCTAACATTTGACTTACTATTTTACATGCTCTGACTTGATATCCGAAAGATATTTACTATATGGTTGTATGTCCCTCAGTTTGAGAAGCAACAAATGAATGATTGCACCGAGGAAGCTACTGAGTGTTAGTTTTTACACTATTCATTAGCTCACTAATGCACTCTATAGATTACCGCGCAGCGCCGTATACAAAGAATGCATCTTGATTAAACATGCACAGCAGCAATCATTCAACACTCCCAGCCGTCTTACAGGAGAGGGAAAAGAGGCCTAATTTGCCACGCAGATGTTGACTGATATCCAGTGTGTTGTAGGAACTGCTTGGCGTGATGAGCGATCTTTTAAAGCAAATCAGCAGAATTAGGGCTGATTGCAATCACTTCCTCCGAGTTTGATAATGGTGGCCTTCTCTGGTGCACAAGGACCAAGTGGTGTTCTGCACTGAGAGGGAATGTACTTTCTGAATTACTATGTACTATATGCATATGTATATGCTGTTAAATTGTAGGTTGCACATTTAAGTAAAAAATAAATGAATATAATTATAAACAAATGTACCAATGTGCTATAGAAATATGGCATTTTAAAAAGAAATAAGCCATATTAGTGAATTATACTTATTGATTCAAAAAAGTAAACATGCACCATCATTGTTATGGTCCCTATAGCTGGCAGTGAGAAGCACCTGAAAAGTGGACTCGCAGTGCCTTCAAATGCCACATCTTAACACAACTCATTCTGTCCACCCTGACCTTTCATTTCCTGTGCTGATTGAAAGGCTTCCAAATGCTATGTTTCAAGATTGTCTGACAGAAGCAAAATATCTCAAAAGAAAAAGTGGTAAAGCTAGTACTTCTCCCCAGATTGCTCTATATTCAGCAGCAGCAAATGATGGGAAGTGGTGCATTAGGAGCAAATAAAATATTAATGCCTCTTAAAATGTGTAAAGCCGTATGAAGTGACTACAATTTGGATGATCTTTTTTAATATATTTTGTCAACAAAAATTGTTTCAAATTATGTCAAAGAAAGATCTGTTATGTACAGTTGAGGTCAAAAGTTTACATACACCTTGCAAAATCTGCAAAATGTTAATCTTCTTATTTTACCAAAATAACAGGGAAAATACATGTAATTTTTTATTTAGTACTGACCTGAATAAGATATTTAACATAAAAGACATTTATGTAGAGTCTACAAGAGAAAATAACAGTTGAATTTATAAAAAATCCTTCAGATCCCACAAATTCTTTGTTTTTTCAGCATTTTTGTGTATTTGACTATGATTTTGATATCCATATTTTCATACTGAGAACAACTGAGGGACTTATATGCAACCATTACAGAAGGTTCAAATGCTCACTGATGCTCCAGAAGGAAAAACCATGCATTAAGAGCCAGGGGGTGTAAACTCTTGAATAAAATGGAGATGTGTATTTTTATTTATTTATTTATTTATTTTTTGCCCAAGTGAGGGTTTGAACCTTCTGTAATGGTTGCATATGAGTCCCTCAGTTGTCCAAAGATGGATCTCAAAATCATACAGTCATTGTTGAAAAGGGTTCAAATACGCAAAAATGCTGAAAAACCAAAGAATTTGTGGGACCTGAAAGATTTTCTGAAGAACAGCGGGCAGTTTAACTGTACAGGACAAACAGGGACTTGTGATCAACTATCACTAAACAAAAAACAAAAAAAACACAGTTGATCATTCAGGTAACAACACAGCATTAAGAATCAAGTGTATGTAAACTTGCATAGGGGCATTTCACTCTTGTGGTCTTTTATGTGAATTATCTTATTTAGGTCCGTTCTAAAAAAAATAACATTTTGTAAGCATTTTGTATGATCCCTCTTATGTTACTAAAATAACTAACATTTTACAGATTCCGCACCTCAAATGTATATCACAGAGTAAATCAGTGTTTTTTGAATGAATTGTATGTGTAAATGATTATATTATATTATAATCTGGTGTTCAATGATTTTATTCTTATAGTTAAGGGCTATAATTTTCTGTTCATATATACAAACCTACTTGCATTTGCATCTAAAACCTTACTGTGAAATGGTCCACCTCTGGTTCTTTGTGGCTCTTGACATTTGTTAATTGCACTTTAAAAGGCAGACAGTGAGAAACCTCCTCACCCCCTTTAGCACCCCAGAAGTCTCATTTGCATGAACCTCTGTATTTGGCAGGTTCATGCTTCACAGGACACATCAGGATACATTCAGCACGGCTCCGGCACGCTTGTCATTTAATGTCAGAGCTGGCAGCGGGCTGTGCAGCTAAACACTGGTGTCTTTACAAGCCTGATTGTCCTTGTCAAGTTTGTGGCACAAGAGTGATACAGTCTTGGCATTCATCATCAACAATCATTCCAGACCTGCCAAAGAATAACTTCAAAATGGTTGTGCCCCAATTCGCAGTTGTCCTAATTTGATTCCTACTTTGAAAATAAGCATTCCGAAGGTGGACTTCGTAAATACATTCTAATAAAGAACAATTATTATTTAAGAGTTTATGATTTCACGAAGAAACCTAAACATCCATAGAATATTTTCTTTAGTTTTCATTACAGTGGAAAATATGGAAGCCCATTTACATCACTGAATAAATAATAAATAAATAAAAAAGGTTATTGCGAATTTTTATATTTTGCATTTCTGACTTTTTTCTTGCAATTGTGAGTTAACATCTCGCAATTATGACTTTTTTCTTTGAATTATGTAATACAAACTTGAAATTCTGACTTTTTTCTCACAGTTGAATGACATAAACCTGCAATTGTGGGTTATAAAGTCAGAATTGCGGGATATAAACTTGCAATTGCGAGAAATAAAGTCAGAATTGTGGGATCTAAACTTGTGATTGCAAGAAATAAAGTCAGAATTGTAAGATATAAAGTCAGAATTGTAAGATATAAAGTCAGAATTGGGGGGATATAAACCTGGGCCCCACTTTATATTAGGTGGCCTTAAGTACTATGCACTTACATTTAAATTCATTATTTGATACAATGCACTGTTTGTGTACATACATGTTTGTACATTGTACTTATATTTAAAAAATAAGTATATTTAAAATACTTGCATGTAATTATATCTGTAATGAATTTCTGTAATTATATTCATTATTACACTGTTGACCCATCCCTTTCAACTTTACCCACCCTCAACCTACCCATACCACCAAACCTGTACCTAAACTTACCCGTATGCCACCTCAATAGCAGTAAAAGTGTTTTGCAATACAATATAAACACAATAAGTACATTGTACTTATTTTTTGATGTAAGTACATAGTAGTTAAGGCCACCTAATATTAAGTATGTCCTCAACTTGCAATTGTGAGAAACAAAGTCAGAATTGCAAGAAATAAAGTCAGAATTGTAGAAATATAAATTTGCAATTGCAAGAAATAAAGTCAGAATTGTGAGATATAAAGTCAGAATTGCGGGGTATAAACTTGCAATTACAAGAAATAAAGTCAACTGCGAGATATAAAGTCAGAATTGGGTGATATAAACTTGAAATTGCAAGAAATAAAGTCAGAATTGCAAGATATAAAATCTGAATTCAGATTTTTTTTTTCTCAGAACTGCATTTGTACAGTATCTCTCAATCCTGACTTTGAGTTTATATCTCGCAATTGTGCTTTTTTTTTCAGAATTGTGAGATATAAACTTATAATTAGTTGTGAATTATAAAGTCCAGTTCTGAGGGGGAAAAAAAATGTATTTTCTCAGAATTGTGAATTTATTTTACAATTATGCCTTAAGTTGCAATTGTGTGTTCTCAAGTCAGATTTGCGAGATTTTCGCAATTCTGAGAAAAAAAGTCACAATTGCGAGATATAAACTGCAATTATGATTTTGTAACTCACAATTGCAAGTTTATATCATGCAATTTTGAAAAAAAAAAGTAAACTCATTACTTGCATTACTTGAGAAAATTCTGAGAAAAAAAGGTCAGAATTGTAAGTTATCATGCTAAGAAAAAATATACATTAATAATAGTAATCTTTAAAGGGGTCGTAGTAAAACAATCATATCACACACAATTCTGACTTTTTTTCTCAGAATTGTATGTTATATAGAGATATAAACTCAATCGCGGGAGAAGTCTGAATTGAGAGATTAAAAGTCGCAATTACCTTTTTTTATTTTGTATTCATTAGCAGAAATGGGCGTCCATAGCGAAAAAGCTTCCAATGCAGAGATGAACACCAATGCATGTAATTTTATTATGTAGTAAAAACCTGTGAATCTTAACAAAGCCAATGTCTCAGGAAAACACCTTAACAGTGACAATATTGTGATAGAAATCCCGGTCTAACACAGAACAGCTGGCATGGCTCCCTCTACAGCATTTACTCTAAATGCCCATCTCAGGCTTTAAACACCATGATCATAAATTTATAATAATGTAACTCTTAGAGATGAATTAGGGGTCATATTATTGGAAATTGATGATGCTGAGCCATTATGATGTTTAACAATTTAGAGGAACGGGGCTTTTGTCTTGGCACCTGCGCAAGCACGTCTCCCTAGAGAATTGAACTTGCTGGATGGCTGTCTCTCAAATATTGTGAAGGAATTAATTGTTTCGATTCGGACCAAAGCACAGTACATGATCAGCGAGGGAGCCATTAATCACACTGAAGCTGCCAGAGCCGCTTTCTCCATTTATACACATATAATGCAACTAGCCACTGTGAAAGCATATGGAAAAGATACACTTTGGCTGTCTAGTGCATCATGTGTTTCGTACTGTCCGTATAAAGGCATTGAATAATGTGCAGACTCAATTTATACTCAGTAGTTTAGTTTGTCAGTATGATAACTTGTACATGTTAACTCATTGAGCTCCACTTGTCGCTGACATTTCTGTATAATTCACTACGGGTGATGGATAAGGCTATTAGAGGTGTGAAAATGAAAGGAATAAGACAAAAAAGACAGGTGGTTTGTTATAAAATGTTTTTCTTTACCTGTTTTGAGCACTTCTGTCTTACAGGCTTAGCCGTTAAATGTAGGTAAGCCATGCAAGCCTTAGGGAAGGGCTACATGACGTCACTCACGCTAATCGATAAAGGAAAAGTGTTATGACATCACCAGTTACTGTGGCAACGGCAGCACGCAGCTTTTATCTGCTTGGCAGGCTGAGGGGTTGTCAGACAGGGCGTTGCTTTGTTGTTCTCCTCGCCTGCACGGAGCTGGAGTTGTAGCGGCTGTCAATGTCAAACAACGACAGTGCCACTTTAGCAGACTAATGTGCTCTACGATAAGCATAGACCGAGGCACTCAGTGCTTTTCAGTGCAATGAGCTTTCCAGTTGACCTTGATGAGTCAAATTCAAGGTGAAACGTCGATTTTAACTACCTTCATATACGATCTTGATAATAAAACAGCAAAAATAGCCCCATATTAGATTGCTTTGGGTTTCACTGTCATGTTTGGTTTTCCTGCCAGTCACAGAGTGTTTGTGTGTTTCAGGGCAGTGTATGTGCGGCCAGTGCACATGCCACCCACCCGGAGATAAACGCGTACATGGCAAGAACTGTGAGTGTGACGACAGGCAGTGTGAGGACCTGAACAGAGAGATCTGTGGAGGTAATACAACACACAAACACACAGCAGGACAAGATAAGCATTAATGGTGACATTGTCTGACCATATCTAGATGCTGCTGGTCTAGGAGAATCCTGTGAAAAACAGAATGACCAATGTAATGTTCTTCAAGACTGAAGATCTATTTACTAAAAATACAGTAAAATAGTTATGAAATAGTGTTACATTTTAAATTACATTTCTATTTTAGTATATTTTAACATTTAATTTATACATGTGATGGCTTATCAGCCATCATCATTTCTTCAGTCTTTAGTGACATGATTTTATCAGAAATCATTCTAATATGCTGATTTGGTGCTGAAAGGTCATTGCACACTCCGGAATTTTCGTATGAGTTTTTTTTTTTTTTTTTTCGTATTCATCCTCCTTTTCTATCAAAATGCTTGCTACGGATGCAAAAACGCAACTTTTTTATGACGGACAAATGTTTCGGAGGCAGTGTGCAGACGTGATTGACACAACATGAGGTTGTATTTATTTTTTAACGTGCGAACATGTCAGACGAACATTTCGGACTCAGTGTGCAATGACCTTAAGCATTTCTTATTTTTATCAATACTGAAAACAGTTATGCTGCATAATATATTATATTTTTAGGATTCTTTGATAAATAGAAAGTTCAAAAGAACAGCATTGATTGAAATATTAATTCTTTTGTAACAATGTAAAAGTCTTTACTGTCACTTTAGATCTTTAGTTGTTTACATTTTATTTTTCTATATTTTCCAATGTAATTAAACAATTTACAACAGGGTTCGTACAGATACTGTAAAATGAAATTCCAGGACTTTCAAGGACTTTTCAAGAATTACTTTTTTTTTTAAGGACTTCAAAGATCTCACTTATCGAATAATGTCTTCTATTTCAAATTCTTAAAAAATGTTAAATAGATAAATAAAAATATACTAATAAAAAAAATGGCAAAAATTAAGTAAAGCACATGCAAAGTATTACTACTAAATTATTATAATGTATACTACACTTTTACTGTAGTAAAACCATGGTTAATTTTCTTAAGGGTTTTGTATTTGTGTATACTTTTTTCCCCTTTGTTTTGTTTTTATATTTGTACTGCCTTAATAGTTTAATGTTTTCTACTGTTCTAAGGAAGAAAAAAAAAAGGAAAAAAAAAAGATTTTCTGAAACAATTGATTCACGAAACCACACCGATGACCCGATCTGAAACAAATTATTTGCGATTCACGCTCCGAAGTTTCAATCTGAATCGGAGTGCAGTTTGCGAATCATTTGCATTAGATTGGAACTTTGCATATCACGAATCATTTGATTTCGATCAGGACCAAATTGTGTATTGCGAATCTAATTTAATTTGAATTTAATTTGATTCGAATTTAATTTGAATCATTTAATTCGCAAAATTCACAAACCCGTTACGATTTAAATCAAATGATTTGTGATACACGCTCCAGTCCCGATCTGAATCAAATGAACGATCTCAATCTGATTTAAATCGCGATATGCGACCCAATTACAGTGCTTCGGAACAGTGAATCATTTTGTGATGCGATGGTTTACCTGATTCAGAGTTTCGTAAAGCTATGAATCAAGTCACGAGTTTGAATCAATCAGAGAGGTTCCAGCCTAAATGACTCACTTGATTTGGTTAATCTGTTCCTCTTTTCACATCTTCAGCCATGTTTACACAGCACTGTCAGTACTACTACTGTACTTGCTTAGCTCTTTTTCTGACATCAACTGAAATAAGTCAAAAGGGTATCATGATGTCTTTTGAAATGCGGGAATTTTGCGTGACAAGATATGTGCTTATTGACAAAATTAAACACTTATTTCATAGATACATTGTCTTTTAATAATTCAAGCACTTTTCAGGTTCCTCTTCAGGAATATTGTTATTTTCAAGGGTTTTCCAGGCCTTAAATTTCAAAAAGTCAAATTCAAGTACTTCAAGCACTTTAAGCACCTTGTACAAACCCCATTACAATTATGATAAAATGTGATATTTTAGAGCTTATATAACTTTCCTATCAAATGGAAATCTGGATATAAAGTTATATATAAAATATATTTGTACATCTTTTTTTAGAAATATGTTTTGGTGGATCTAAACGGTTTATTTTTACACTACATAGGGGGCTTCAAGGAAAACTCTCGCTTCTTAGAGTTTTTCTATAATGATCATATACAAGCTTGTGGGTGTAAATATTAACCCACAGAGACTCCAGCTGACTGTACAACACATCATTCAGTCGACCGAGAACACTGACATATGTATTATGTATTCTGATTGAATGTAAAATACACTTGCACAATATGACTTTAGGGATATTGATAAAAAAAAACACTAGGGAACTAATCATGTAATATATACAATATATATACAATTTTGCCAAGGGCAAGTAATTAATAGAGGATCAGCATCCGAGGATCAGAGCGGTCATGAACTAAGCATTGTTTCTGTACAGGAAGTATGCCTCTATAATGCCATTTTTATGGTTCCTAATATAGTTTTTTACTACATTAGGTTTACATGCATGCAAGGTCAAAATATGTATTTAATATCACTTCATTTTCCAGTGATTCTCAAACGATTAGTTCGAAGCAGTTTAAAGATTTAGGCTCAATCCCAATTCTACCCCTTACCCCTACACTTAGCCCTACCCCTCCGTTTGGCGCGTTCACGTGAAGGGGTAGGGGTGTCTCATTTCTCTTTTGGTTGGAGGGGTAGGGGTAAGGGTAAGGGCCAGATAGCCCTCCAAACGAAGATTTTTCAGGACCTCACTTCAAACGAAGGGCTAAGAGAAATTTCCAACATGGCTGCTCACTCGAGCAAGCAGACTCGTAAACATAAGTAATTTTTGCCTTTAATAAGGATTTTGATGACAATGTTTCATTATATGTATATTACCTTCAATCTTGTGTTTGTGTTTATGGTGTTGTTTTGTAAATAAACGTTTGCAAAAAAATCGCTAAAGTTTGCTAGCAGATAGCACTGATTGCACGATATTACAAAATATATTTTTATGTCATATACACTTGACTGCATGTTAGAAACATGAAAGACCAGTGGCACGGCAATTTGCAACGGTGGTGTAGTGGAGGGTGTACGCAGGTATACGGTGTATACATACTTCCACTTTTTAAATCCCCTCTGATGCGCATTATTCAGTAGTGTCCTGCATTCGCCAAAATCATGGCAGTCCACCACATCCAGTCATGTGAATAAATGTAAATATTCGCTAAAAACACCCAATAAAGGCAGTGATGATGCAGTCAGGACCGTGGAGCCGGCTTGCTTTGAAATGTATTTGATGATTGCGCCTAATGCAACTGCGCCCGCTAAGTCTACCGCACCAGTAATCTAAATCAGTACATAATAATAAAAACGAAAACGAACGCGTTCAAAGAGAAAGTTGAAAACGAAATTCACAAATGAAGCATATACTTCTCCAGGCACCACTACACTGATTAGCAATTTGCAGCACATGTGATAATGCGTTGTTTGTTTTGCTTACGGCCACATGTGAATGAACGGTGCGTACACCGTACATTTGTACTTTTTGAAACATGACAACATTTTGACATCTTGGACTGAGTGATAAACATCTGCGCATGTCCTCTGACGTAACATTAGGAACTAGCGACAACGTATGATGACATATAACAGTGTTGTAGTGGTGTCCCATTTCTTAGGGGAAATATTTTAGCCCTTCCCCTTTACACTTTGTTTCAAGGGACAAGGGGAAGGGGCGAGGGGTAGGCGAAGGGGTATAAAATAGAATTGGGATTGGGCCTTAGTCTCTCTAAACCCTAAACCCCTCTTCTCTGATTGGTCAGATGGTCCAGTCTGTTGTGATCAGTCTATACATCGAGTGTCAGTAACCTATGTCAAAAGGTTGCCAATAGGCCTATTGTCAAAATTCTGCATTTTGAACGTTCAGCAGAAAATATAATTATCTACTATTTATCATACCTACAGGTTGTGATTCAGTGATTCAATTCAAATAAACTGGGTACTGAGCCATCTTTCAAGAGCAAGCTTTTCATGAATGACACATTAAACTCCCCGAGATTATCAGTAAAATGACGTGTTTGAGGACTGGTCAAGTTGTTCACAGCCAGCCAACGTAGAATATAGGCAGGCATTATGCAAATGTGTTACCCCGTGACGTGTAGCCATCACAAACGTGGGATTTGAATTACTAACAACTCGTTCAGGCTGTTCAAAGTTGATTCTTTATTTTGGGAGGCACTTTTGGCTTTACAACTTTGCAGATAATTTGCATTCATATACAGCTACGTACATTACACACTGCATGAAAGGCAATATTCGCAGATGGCATAATAGGGATCTCTATGAGAAAGCGATGTGCTGATGGAAGGCAAAAAGGCCACTGTCTACCTCTTGGACATTGTTATTTTTGTAAAGAATTTTTAATAATGTACTATTTGATTTCATATTTTAGAACATTTGTTTTGCTTTATATCTGTAAATTATTTTCTAATTTGAATAAAGAGGCACTTCTTGGAGAAAATACCTCTTCTACAAGCCTGCCAAAAAGATTATTATTTTGAAGTTGATCGTACTTCTCTGAAAAGTTTGCACTCGTTTAAAGCATCTAAGCACAGACCGTTGACTTGGCAAAGTTTTTGCAGAGGCCAAATGCTCACCACTTTAGTCATATCATTTTATTTGACATTATCCAAGACTATTTGCCCTTGAATAGCAGCTTGAATCATGTAGATCACAGTATGTACTGTACTTTGAGATGAAGACACCACAGGAATATTGGCACTGAAAATAATTGGTACTTGGGTATTCCTAGAATATGTTGACATAGAAACACATTCTACAGATTCCAGTAATTCTACTAGTAACTAGAAAGCTTTACTAAAGATTTTCGAGCTCAGGTCATACCTTAGCATGTCTGTTTCTTTGCATGAATACAACTGTCATCAGTGCCCATTCAGACAACAATGTCCATGAGGCCACATAGATCTGGAACTATGACTTTCACTCCAAGGTCAAGAAGATTACTGCTTTCAATATCCCCTCCATATTTCCTCCACTACTATCATGATTTCAACCATATACATGAACATCTTAAAATTCAGGATATGAGGGCTTATACCTATATAATATGATAGTTTAGAAATATCACACAATATCCCTTCCACAGCAAAACAGTTCTACCTTTCCAAGCAACACACAGTGGTGTTTTGTTACAAAGCAAATCCACCTCTGAGTTGAGTGAGCCAATGATTAATTCATAGAAAGTCACAGCAGAACTGTTCTGCCTTTCCTAGCAACACACAGTGGTGTTTTGTTACAAAATGAATGAGTCGAGTGAGCCAATAATTCAGTGATTCATTCATAAAAAAAAAAAAAATTGAAGCAGAACTGTTCTGCCTTCCAAGCAACACACAGAGGTGTTTTGTTACAAAACACCTGATTCGTTCATAAAGACTGTCACTTGCTTTGTTTCTAAATGGATAAGCCATTTGAACAAATCAGTTCAGATATATATATATCAGTATATATCAGTATATCAGTGTGTATATATATATATATATATAAATATATTTCATCAAAGTTGTCCTAAAATCAAATCAAGACCCTTTCTTGTTTTAGGACGACTTTGATGAACCATAACTATCATCCACTTCAAATGTTGACTACTGTATA